>NC_139221.1:95730699-95803199 GCF_055691185.1 Crinia signifera
ATTTTCTTGAAAATTTGAGAATTTGCTATTCATATTTGAAGCCTCCTAGTGTCCAAAAAAATGAAAAGGAGGTTGAAATAATGATGGCAACATAAAGTAGACATATGGTCTTTGTTAGTTATTAACTATTTTGAGTGGTATGTTTATTTGTCTCTCAAGCAGAAAATGTGACATTTTGCAAATTGCAAAATTTTCCATTTTTTCACGACATTTTGGTATTTTTCACAAAAAAACACAAACTGTATCGACCCAAATTTACCACTAACTTGAAGTACAATGTGTCACGAGAAAACAATCTCAAAATCACTGGGATAAGTAAAAGCAAAAAAAAGTTATCCCCACTTAAGTGAAACATGTCAGATTTGAAAAAAATGGCTCTGTCAGGAACGCAAAAACTGGCTCTGTCAGGAAGGGGTTAAAAGTTCACATTTCACTTCACCATAAAAAGATAGCGATTGCTACTCGGTGAATCATGGCGAAAAAACCCTTGAAATGTATTCGCCATCTGGTCATTGAATAGGGTGATTCACCGTTTTAGTCAAAAATTAATCACATATATATTGGAGGCCTGTTGTGCAGAAAATGTAACAGCTACCCCAAAATATGGGAAAAATTATCAGTCCCATGAGGACAAAACAGCAATAAATTCCTTTGTAGCAGAGTAGCAAAAAAAAATCCAGTAGTAATCTTTCCAAGGACAGCTTTTCAAATGAATAGATATAGATATAGATAGAGAGATAACAGGGTTTGATCGACACTTTGGAAAAAGATAGCAAGGTGCCCGGTGCCTTCCTTGTGTAAGGATATATGTTTGGAGGGTCCCAGTTGTAGTGATACCGATAGTGGTGATATCACCCTTGGAATAAACAGGCGGCACTCAGAGTCTGTGTTCAGTCAAAATCTATTAATGAAACTTGCATAGTAAGACAATGTTTCAAGGCCCCGTCTGGCCTTTTCATCAGGTCATATACATAGCAGTGTAAGCAACGTTATTTTTGCTTACACTGCTTTGGACACACAACATATATCAAACCATTAAAAGGTGGACCGCCCCCTCCACACCACCATGGTTTATCCACACAGGAGGACCAGGGAGGCATAGGAGTAGAGCGGACCCACTATCAAGTCGTGCATAGCATCACTAATAAGAAAAAAGTTAAAAAAAGTAAAAAATATATATTTATCAAAAAAGTTAAAAAATCAAAAAGATCATCATAGAAAAATGTGTGTTTTTTCGTTTAGGCCCCATGGGCATCTAAACTATGAATCCATCAAGCCTCTCTTTTTAATAGCATGAGTCATTTATCACCTCCTCTTGGGGGGGGGGGGGTGGAACCCATTCGATTGCCATGTAATGCAATGTGGCCAGTTGATGTCCCTCTTTCAAAAAGTGGGCTGCTACAGGCTTATCTGTATCTCCTGTGGAGTAGGCCAGTTTGATTGAAGACCTAGAGTAGGAGCCCATCTCATCTATCTTCCTTAGGCCATGGCTCAGCATGGCTAGCCATGGATATCCTTTTGTTCTCAACTGCAATACAATACACAAAACAATAGAGTAGGGGATTAGCAGAGTGTTAACGTTGATATGATATGACCAGGGAGACAATAAGTGGAAAGCGCAGGTTACGTAATGTGTCCGTAACCTGCTTACCCTTTATACCTAACTACGTGCGAACAAAACGTAGCGCAGCGCAGCGTACCGTCTATTGTATGTTATACACCAAGAACCAATACCTTGATAAGAGATCCTTTCGCAGGACTTTGTCTCCAATTGTGCGAATATACCTTAAAGGACAGAGTCCGCAATGTAAAGGACAGAGTCCGTAATGTACCTTATCGCTATTATGCGAATAACTATACACGACCACTGAATAGAAGTAAGGAGGTTAGAACTCCATAAAAAGATTGTATTAAAGTCCCTAATGGACAAAAGGGGGTTACAGAAATAAGAATAAACAGGTATAACAAGTGATACAAATACAATAACAATGAATACTAAACACACTCTGCTAAAGGGAAAGAATACAAATACAAGACACAATCAGCCAACAATAACTACAAGGATAAATACCGTGATAAATGCAACCGTTTACCGTGGTCATCAAGTATGTGAAAAGCAGTCCGGTCAGAGCTCACTATCGTTCAGGAATGAGCGATAGTCCGGTAGGAAGGTCCAGGGAAAGTAGTTGTGCCGAAGAGACCCTGGCTGCTCTGGGTCGCCTATCTTATAGGGTCAGAAGGGGGAGGTCAAAAGGCCATTCTCATTGGCCAGAGATCATATGTCCGGTCCACTGTGATTGGAGGTTAGACGCTGTACCTGGTCTGACCAGGTGCAGGGGAGTGAACTTTAAGAGTCCTTTGTTTGGTGGTTTCGGCGTCAGCAAGGATAAGAACCGGTTTGAGCTAGTTTCCTTTGTTAACTACTTACAACAGAAACTGTCTCTGGAATATGGATTATGTCCATAACTATCGGACAGTGTACATTGCGAAATATTCGCAATGACCGGAATACTTTGCATGATGAGCTGAGCGGAACGGTATTAAACACGATACAGACAGATGTGTGTAGGGCTAACTAAGCTATGTGTGGCGTTCTAAACCTTTTAACTATATTTCCTTTCGTGTAAGTGTGTTATTATGAATTTATGTGTGATAGTATGTCTACTCTTCTGGTCCACATTGTCACACATACTCGGGTATGGAAACTTTATTTGCGCAACTCTGCGAACCAAAATGGCGGCCATACTATCACAGAATGGCGTGTGTGTACCTAGACTTCCACAGTCCACCCTTTAACAGTAAATATAAAACTGTTACATTACAAAATATTTCACACGACAAAACAGAAATTCATAATCCTAACAGAGAAATTGGGATACATGAAATAAACATATAAGGGGAGTAAACCATCTGCTCTCGGCCGATCCAGGATCATGGATAAACGATGGGCCGCATTTATCGAACAATCTACTCAGGGTCACGAAGGATAATGTACAATTTTGGGATAAAAATAAAAACAGGGGTGGTTACAACATATACATGTTCACAAATATGGCATCCTTTGGTAGGTATTGTTTGTGACAACAGACCCTTGAACTCTTTGTTGTCTCTCTTTTTGGTATGCTTTTAAGTATGATGGTATTAAAACATCCGGTCCTGGGTAAGGTGTCAAGTTTATAGATTCTACCTTAACCTAAGCTGGGACGGGTAACACACTCTCAGAACTCTGTATCGTCCGTCCAATGCCTGGCAGCAGGGCGGCGGCGGTATCCTTGCTTTTGAGGATAAGAACGGATAGTGGGGGGGGAGACAAGAATAGGACCCACAACAATAGAGAAAACTGAGAAAGGAAAAATTTTGTTAGTGATCCTTTCAACCTGTTACCAGTGGGGTGTGTCACAGTCCCTTTTGTAGCTTGTACAGGTTGCTTGACCTTAGCTGCTCTCCAGTCCTCCCGAAATGGTGCCTCTTAGCGATTTCTTTCTTTCGCCCTCGAGTGTAAGGACCTTCTGGTTTTCAGTTCCTTTGGCAGTAGGACGAACGTACCCGAATCTCTCTCTCTGCGACTTTGTTATTGAGGTAGTGCTGGTCAACAAGATTTGGGGTGGTTCTTTCCAAAGGTCTATCAAGCAACCTGTTTATGGCAAAGCAAGGGAAACAACAACAACATCTCCTGGGTCATGGTTATGACAGTTCACAACAGGTGTCAACAAAGTCCTTTTGCTGCAGTTTTCCAGGTGTGGATACATCACTTGCATTTGTGGTCTAGGATCTCCTTGTGGGATTACCATAACCTGTGGCTGCCCGCCAAGCAATGTTTCGATGGGGACCAATGAGGTGGAGTTCTGAGAGTGATTTTACTACTACAAAAAGAGATTATGGGGGTGTACCATCAGTCCCTGAAGGTTAACACATGACTTAAACCTTTTATATATATTTTTGCATACTCAAGGGTGCTTCTGGGCTGCCATATCTATACACACAAACGTCAACACATACATGTATATATACATAAAAATTAATAATAAATAAATAACTATAATGATTCTAGAGTGGACTGTGCAAAGCCAATTTTTGTATTACCTGCAGAGGATCCTGCTGGAGGAGGGATGTGGAGATGGCTCTGTGGGAACAGCCGTTGCAGTTTCTTTCCTCCAGACAAGTAAGGCATGATTCTGTCGTCTTACCTGTCTGTGGGCACACCAGTAATTTCGGACTAATTTTTCCACATACCTTCCCTGTCAAGACAAGTCAGGCCATGGGCTATCTCTGTCCTGACAGTTTGGCATGTTCTCAGAGTCACTGGTTTTCCTTGTCCATCTTTCTATTCCTGTCCACATCCCTTCGGCTTCCAGACTGCTTCTCCTGCAGGGGACACAAATCTTGTATTACTATGTGAATATACTGACATTTATAGGGGGAACACAAACATTATCCGCAGAGCGCATGGCTCACCCAGCTGCCTTGCCAGCATGTTCATTATCAAGTGACACTGAATCCTCATTGAGGATGTGGTTTTTACACTTGATAACAGCCACTCTGTCCGGCAGCTGTATGATTGTCAAGAATCTTTTAAACTTACAACGCTTGCGCCACTGGAGTGCCAGCTACTGAAACAGGACATCTGAGGCGCCATAGGGCCTACGATCTTCTGTATTACCCCAACAAACATACTTGGAGTCGGCATGAATATTGGCTGTTTTCCTCTCAGCCCGCAGTACTACTAATGAGACTGCTGTTGCTGAGTGAGCCGTCCAATGGGTTCAGCCTCTACTATGCCTTTTCCATCTATTACGGTATAGCCAGTGTACAATTTTCCCTCTCGGTGTTGTGGAAAGAACGAAAAAAAATGAATTACCTCTTCCAATGGGTTGTTACCACCCTTTGGGGGCATGCTGCAAAGGTCTGATTCAAACATGTCATGCAATCATATTCGTCTCGGCTCCCACTAAATTCCACCATTCCAGCAACCTCAGCACCACTCCACCCTTTGTGCCTTAGTGGGCACACCTGGTAAGAGTGTTGCTGGGTTTACAATACTACCCATTTTTACTGGTAACATCAATGCAGGTTCCCATTTAGTGAACTTGGCTGATGAATATTTTTCACATGTTTAGGCAGAATTTTAGGGGTGTCCAGACTATATGAGGAGCATAAACAGTTAAAACACACCCCAACACCACGTTCTCAGTTTTGTTTACCAGTAGTGCTATGGCAACTACACTGTGTAGACAAGTATGACGTGCTTAAGTAATAGGGTTTTATTGCACACTGCAGTACGACATTGGTCAGGCTGGCATCACCAGGTTTCTTACGTCACTATATCTGTCGCCCCCTCAGCAGGTCTAATATTCTAAATCACATGGTCTCTTGTGTCAGTTTTACCCAGGGCAAAAAGCTGTAATCAGGCCTGTTTCTCCTTCTTTACTATCCACATCTGTCTGCGAAGACATGGGTATTGTGATTGCACCTATTTATATGTAAATGCGTTTTACAACCCTTTTCATTCCTTGTAGAAGGGAAATGCTTTGTGTATTACTTGGACTGCTTTTCACAAGATGGTGGCTGTGGTTGCCCTGGGTAACATTAGGAGTAATGCTTACAGTTATTGGGACTTTGTTCAAGATTTACTGAAAAATATGTATATTGTGACTACTCGCTTTACAGGGTACCGCATATTCACAATGGTATTTCTCTGCTGGGAGTGCGACAGATACTTCGAACTATTTATCTATGATTTGTGGGTTTCTGGAACAAAAGGGTAGGGGAAGGAGAAAAAATTGGAAAGAGAGAGAGAGAAAAACTCAAAAAAAAGTAGAAAATATCAATGACAGTAATGTGTACATTTATTTTCAACCGAAAATTTTTCTTTTATTTTTATGACGCTAGGATTTAGCACTATGGGGGAATTGGCTCTCAACTATTTGGTTCTTACCCTTGTCAACTCCTGTTCTGCTTCTTAAGCCCTCCCTTTCTTTCTGTTTCCCAGTGTGGTTGTGGCTATGGGCTGTGTCTAGGGGTATTTAGCTAAAAGTTCTCTTTTGGGAACCTTGTTATTTCACTGGGTATTTTTCCCAGCTCAACCTCAGGTTTCGAATGGTGAAGCTGTACTTTGGGGCGCTATACTTTCTGTTTTTAACAGGGTTTCTATTGAGGCTATGGTTGCCATTGATCCTGTGTCCTTCCCATCTTTAGTTCAAAGGGAACTCGGTATTTGTGCTGTAGTTTTTAGCTACCTTAGATGGATTTGACTCTATAACAGTGGAATACAACATTAGCCTCTGAGGACTGTCCAGCGTATCTTGCACTTCTTGTGTAAGATTTCTAGGAGTGTCCAGAAATACCCCATCAGGGGTGCAATAGATGACACATCCCATTTTGCATAGTAAATCTCTACCCAGGAGGTTAGTCGGGCCGCTGCAGCCAACAGAAAAGAGTGTTTGGTATGCAGAGGCTCGCTTGTAACATCTGCTGGTTTCGTCAGTGGGTAATGCTGTATTTTTCCTGTTACCCCACTTGCTGCTACTAATTGCTTGACACAACCTAGACCAGGAGGGAATGTTGTTAACGGGTTAGGTACAAAAAAAACTTTATATTTAAACTATTCCACTTACCCATATCTGAGGCTCCTCCCTAAGGTATTGAATTAGTCTAACTGGTTGTAGGATGCAGGTATGACCTGCTTCCTATTGTCTGACCTGGGTTGCCCTTAGCACAGTGTCAGTCATCAGATGGGGAGGAGGCATGTTGCGTGACCTGTCTGTCTCCTCCCATTGTCTAGGGGCTGGGTATCTCCGTGTCTCACTTTCGTGAGATTCCCATTCTCGCTTATGTGTCTGATAACTCCTGGGGTTTCCTGCCCTACAATGAGCTGAGTAATGACCTTCCCTATTGCAGTTGTAACAGATAATTGGCTTTCTACCTGTGTCCCTGGTGTTTCGTTGTTGGTATGTAGCTTTGTTTGGGGCATTATTAAGGGCTTGGATGCTAACCATCATCAGTTTGTCAGTCTGCAGTTCCCTGTGCTTCTTAATGTTGCGGTCGTGGTCCACAGCTGATTCCCGTAGGGCATCCACTGTCATTCCACGCCAATTTGGGAAAGAAGTTTGGACTCTGGCTCTCAGGTTTTCGTTAAGCCCTTCCACCAGCACAGACACAATCAGCTCCCTCAAGTGGGGGTCGTCCTTAGGTTTAGAGACACCAGTGTATTTTGATACCGCCATCAAACTCCGGTTGAAATATTCGCTAGCTACTTCACCATCTTTTTGTTTGATAGTGAATATCTTGCTATATTCCACTGCTGCAGGAAAATACACTCCCAACTGTAAGTTGATTTGGCGTATATTTTCCTGGTTGATGTCATCATTTATCTCCTTGTCCACTTTCAATCCACTATCCTGAATGAATTTCAGGATGTCAATGTGAGTGGGGAGACAGGCCCTCAACATGATTCTCCAATCCTTGTTGGTGGGCTCATCAGAGTTTCCCAGATCCCTTACAAATTTCCGGCACAGAGCCAGATTTTTCCTAGGATCAGGGAAATCTGTAATGATGGACCGCAGCTCTAACCGTGTCCATGGGTTTAGCATGGTCATCTTTCTGGTAGGTATCACACCCTCTCTGTCTGCCTTACCATAGGGAACCTCCAGTGTGCGTACAGGGTATGTTTGTACCACCTCTGCATTACTGGGACCTGCTTGGGAGTCGTCTGTGTCTGTGCTGTGTAGTGCATCCTTACCTGAGTCCACTTCTATGCCGTTGGCACCAGCTGCCTCCTCCTCCTGTGCTGGAGCCCCAGCAGTGGGTTGAGCTTTACCCTCAAGCATATTAAGTGCATGGGAGACGGCCAGTGCCAACAGTTGCTCGTTTTCCTCTCGGGTTTCCTTATAAGGGGATAAAACAGGATACAAGTTAGTAACTGTTGCATTATTACTTAGGTCTTTCTTATGAGACATTAACCCCTTCGGCACATATGGGGGTGGGGGAGCTGATTCTATTGCGGCAACGGTTGCATTTTTATTGTGGCTGATTGTGTCCGGTATTGCCAGACCTTTGATTCCCCATTGTTCCTGTCCTTCCTTCTGCCACAATTTAAGAATATCTATATGCTTCACTCTCTCCTTACGACTGGAGAGTAGGCATATTTCATCTTTTACTGCCGATAAGATTTCTGGATCGAAGCTACCAACACTGGGAAATTCTAACTTGCTGCCTTGTGTCATTTTTCTCCATTTATTTTGGTAAACAACTGCGAGTTCACCGTGCTTCTTGCACATAATAAAAGCAGCCGATCCTCTTGGCTGGCTTGCTTCCTCCCTAACATGCACGTTATCACAGCGTGACCCGTTATTACCCATAGTTACAGGAATAAACGTTCACAGCTTAATAGATAATCGGTGGGTTATTAATTATCTGAGAGCTCCCCAAACACTCACTTCTCCACACAGCGACACTTCAACGCAATCAAGCGAAGAGCCCACAATGCGAGGTATGATACTCAATCACCAAGCTCTCAACTAGCAGCGAACTTCTAGCCAACTTGCTTGGTGCGGCACAATTTTTTTCCAGGGTATAACAAACTTGCTTTCCTATACCCCCAAAAATCGGATTTCTAAAGTAGCTAATCGGAAACAAGTGCGTTCCGATATATCTTCTTGTACCCTCCTAGCGGAAACAATTCCACTGAAGGGGCAGTTCCTATGGGCACGTCGTCACGTGAACCCGGGTCCTAACTGGACTGTCCTACACTGGACTACACTGCGCTGAGTCGTGCCGTCACACACCCGTTCGCCTCAGTTATTTTTCACACTGGGCGCTAGTTACACCTTGGTCTTATGCTTATTTTTGAAATATTTCTGTACAGAAAATTTTCCCAGGCCGGTAGCTTTTCACTAGATTCTTATGCAGGTATAAATCCCTTATAATAAACTATAGGAATCTATTAAAATAATGCTTGAGTTGCCTGCTTATGAGAAAATGAACAAAAAGAAAAACTTATTTTCTTTTCTTAATCACCGCTTCATTCGCAGTATATTACTATACTGTTTAAATAAAGCTAGTGGTTTAAATACTGTTCACTTCTTCCTATGTGTGCTGCGTGTGCAGTACCAATGAACAGCCACGTGTGTACGTGCGCTTGTTCACAGGCCGCCGATGAATCGGCCACCCACGTGTTCTATAGTGTATTTTCAAGGTTGCGCTCGGGTTTCGCTATACGCAGTAATTGCGCCTAAATGTGGAATAAATCCCTTAACTCTGTCCGAGAGTTACGTATCAAGATGCGAAATAAATCCCGTACTTAATCCGTAAACCACGTACAAAGATGCAAAACTTTCCCGATGTGGGCACGTGCGCGCGCACCTTGCGTAATACACAATAGACGCTTTACGTTACTGCAAAAGGCCCAGGACTTGTCGCCACGTGGCGGAGTCCCTGTTTTTGCGGTAACTAACAATAAACAATTATAGTTTTGCACAGAGGGGATCCTCTATGTACTATAATAAACACAGATTCCACGTGTGCGAACCTTATCGCACGTGGTACATATAGTATAATAAACAAGCAGCCCAAGACACTATACCCCGTTAAACTACTTGTGGCAGGCAGAAGTACAGTTTACTAAACACTTAGGTATGATATGCTTTAAAACACGTGGCTTTCACTTATTGTACTCCGGGTTCAGCGCTAGCACTTCCCGAACCCCGCACCGCCGTGGACTCGGCCTATCCAGCAATGGAAACAAATAAATACTTCCACCCTTTTGCTGGTATAGGTCGATTCGCACGCCTGGTACTGAGTTCTGGACTGTGGAGCGGACGGACGAGCCCTCAATTGTTAACGTTGATATGATATGACCAGGGAGACAATAAGTGGAAAGCGCAGGTTACGTAATGTGTCCGTAACCTGCTTACCCTTTATACCTAACTACGTGCGAACAAAACGTAGCGCAGCGCAGCGTACCGTCTATTGTATGTTATACACCAAGAACCAATACCTTGATAAGAGATCCTTTCGCAGGACTTTGTCTCCAATTGTGCGAATATACCTTAAAGGACAGAGTCCGCAATGTAAAGGACAGAGTCCGTAATGTACCTTATCGCTATTATGCGAATAACTATACACGACCACTGAATAGAAGTAAGGAGGTTAGAACTCCATAAAAAGATTGTATTAAAGTCCCTAATGGACAAAAGGGGGTTACAGAAATAAGAATAAACAGGTATAACAAGTGATACAAATACAATAACAATGAATACTAAACACACTCTGCTAAAGGGAAAGAATACAAATACAAGACACAATCAGCCAACAATAACTACAAGGATAAATACCGTGATAAATGCAACCGTTTACCGTGGTCATCAAGTATGTGAAAAGCAGTCCGGTCAGAGCTCACTATCGTTCAGGAATGAGCGATAGTCCGGTAGGAAGGTCCAGGGAAAGTAGTTGTGCCGAAGAGACCCTGGCTGCTCTGGGTCGCCTATCTTATAGGGTCAGAAGGGGGAGGTCAAAAGGCCATTCTCATTGGCCAGAGATCATATGTCCGGTCCACTGTGATTGGAGGTTAGACGCTGTACCTGGTCTGACCAGGTGCAGGGGAGTGAACTTTAAGAGTCCTTTGTTTGGTGGTTTCGGCGTCAGCAAGGATAAGAACCGGTTTGAGCTAGTTTCCTTTGTTAACTACTTACAACAGAAACTGTCTCTGGAATATGGATTATGTCCATAACTATCGGACAGTGTACATTGCGAAATATTCGCAATGACCGGAATACTTTGCATGATGAGCTGAGCGGAACGGTATTAAACACGATACAGACAGATGTGTGTAGGGCTAACTAAGCTATGTGTGGCGTTCTAAACCTTTTAACTATATTTCCTTTCGTGTAAGTGTGTTATTATGAATTTATGTGTGATAGTATGTCTACTCTTCTGGTCCACATTGTCACACATACTCGGGTATGGAAACTTTATTTGCGCAACTCTGCGAACCAAAATGGCGGCCATACTATCACAGAATGGCGTGTGTGTACCTAGACTTCCACAAGAGTAATCCAATTACTCACTTAAATCCTATTATAGAGATAGATGACAGTAGTTCCATCTGTATGCTGATTTATCCGCTCCTTCAGCGTCCTTACAGTCTTCCCTACGTACATGAGGCCACAGGGGCAAATGAGGTAGTAGATCACATGATCAAGCTGACAATACAGCCAGTGTTTCAAATAGATCTTTGAGCCTTTATGAGGATGGCAGAAGTATTGGCCAGTTATCAGCTCTGCACATGGCACAGCCCAGGCACTTATAGCAGCCATTCTTCTTAGTGAGCCACTTCTTTTTGTTTTAATTGGCTGGTTTCATATTAGGTCGTAGAAGGTAATCATGCAATTCCACCTCAGATTGAATCAGACATGATTTATCATATGAAACCTAAATGTGGCAAGTGGGTGTCGCATAGATAAGAAATGTTAGGCAACTGACTGTTCACTGGTACCCGTAAATTCTGAGTGCAAATAAATGTTCATAGTAATTTCATCATTATCTTTATTACCAAATCAATATGTAAACTAGTGTACAAAATAATGTCTTACCTTAGCACAGATTAGATAATATCTTTCCTTGAGAAGTTTGACCTGAAAATAAAATGCATTTTGAATAATCTGATAACTAGAAACTAAATCTATTTCTATACTACAGTATGTCCATGATTGCAGAACACTTGAAATTAATGAATGACTAAGTGGTAAGTCTGCTGTTAAGAAAAATAGTAGTCTTCTTTATCCTGATTTTGAGGATGCAGCTATCAGATACTGAGAACATAGAAATTCTAGACATAAGCATGACTGTAGAATAATGGGTATTTAGGGGGAAATTTACTAAAGGAAATTTGTAAAAAAAAAATAGGTGTATATGTATCCAGAAATACACTTATTTTTGACATTTACTATCCCGAAAATATGGCAATTCGTAGTCGTATTGATGTGCTATCAATACGAATACGAATTGCCGTATTTTCGGGATAGTAAATGTCAAAAATAAGTGTATTTCTGGATACAAATACACCTATTTTTTTTACAAATTTCCTTTAGTAAATTTCCTCCTTTGTGTCACCTCCCTTGAGCGCTCCACTCTTCACCTCAAGATTTGATTGGCAAAAAGAAAGGTTGTAGGAACCACAGGCGCTCTCCAATATCACAAAAAAAGGTTTATTTAAAGATGACAATGATGAACAAATGGACAATAGAAAACGTCAAATACTTAATATTGACAAGATAAAAGTCAATGAATTGGTGAACCAGGGGTGCCTCTTACCCAAGCCTGATGGTGGACCCACAGGTGGAAAAGAGCAGAGTGCCTCTGGATGCACCCTGCTTGGCTCCAGATGCTAGAGGCTGGGAAGGTTCCTGGGTCCAAGTCACAATGCAGTAGCCTTGTTAAATGTGAATTAGATGTTGAGTTGATTAATATTAATGTAGTCACAGAATCTTGTAAGCTCTTCTTCTTCCCCTTTTCAGAAGTAAAGGACATCGTCAATGTACATGTGCCAGGATACCAGATTTTCCCTCCATTGGTTGTTATGCCATATGTTATCCTCCTCCCATTTTGCCAGAAAGAAGTTGGCATAACTTGGGGCAAACCTGGTACCCATGGCTGTTCCTATTTCTTGAATATAGGAGTCCACTTTGAAATAGAAGTAATTGTTCCTTAATATGAATGACATGCCTTCGAGGAGAAATTATTCTTCAATTGTGCTGTGGTGGTCTGCTCCAGATACCATCTGCTGGCAGTTATGCCATCCTCATGTTGTATGATGGTATACAGTGATGTGACATCTGCTGATACTATAATCATGTCATCCAACCACTCTATTGATTTCAGTTTCTGTAAGGTGTTCATAGTGTCCTTAAGATATGAGGGGGTTTCTACTACTAGGGGTTGTAAATGATGGTTGTTAAAGTCTAATTACATACACGCCATTTTGGTTCGCAGAGTTGCGCAAATAAAGTATAATACCTAAGTTCTGCGTAGCGAAGCGAGCCTTGAGCGTAGCCATACTAATACACAAATTCATATTCCACACTAACACAAAATAAAATATAGTTAAATGTAGATTTAGTGCACAACACATATTTTATCCAATAATACACGACTGTTTCTGTACATGTTTAGTATCTTTATGTTCCGTGTCTTGTGCGCAGCACTCCGGTCACAGCTAAATGTTCGCAAGTCCTAAGGTCTGATAATTACGGACAAAATCCTTATTCTATGTACTTTTGCCATGTGAACTGAGGAAGACAAAGGATCAGGATGTAGCCAGTTCTTGTGGTTTATTTACGGCCACCTATGACGATGCCAGCTAACAAAGGACACAGGAGCACATTCCCTTTGCCCCAATCCATGAGGACCTGACATTTGAACTCTTGGACCAATGAAAACTACCTTTGACCTCTCTTTGTGTGGACGCTATAAAAGTAGCGATCCCTGGCTGGCTCGGTCACTTCACTGCTTTTCTTCCCCTCCTCCATCCTGACTGGGCTAAGTTCTATTTGAACCTAGCGAGCTCAACCGGACTGCGCTGCGCTATTTGATATGACGGTAACATTTGTATTCCTATGTAGTGTGGCTGATTATATTCTGTATCTGTTTCTTTTCCCTTAGTAGTTTAAAGTGTATTTAGTATTGTTAATTCCACTGTTATCTTGTGTTTAAACTGTGTTCTTCTTTCTGTAACCCCCTGTTGTCCGCTAGGGACTAAATACATTATTTGGAGAATCTATCTCCTTTCTTTGAGTTATATCCTTGCCTTGACTATTATTCGCATTTAGCGACAAAGGTATAATACGGACATTGTCCTTAAAAGGTGTACACAGTTTGGGTACTAAGTACTGCGAACCGATACTATATTATAAGTATCGGTCTAGCGTGTATAATACACAAGAAAAGTTTGCTGCGGTGTGTTACGTTTTGTCCACACATAACTAGGAGTAAAAGGTATTAGTTTACGGACATAGTACGTAACTGCGCACTTCACTTATTGTTCATCTGGTTATATTTATATCGGTATTGATATGGTCTATATATTTTGATAGATTGCATGTCAAGCTGTTGGTCCCTGATATTATTGGACGTCTGGGGGGATTATTGACGTCTTTGTGGATTTTAAGCAACACGTAAATTGTGGGTATTGATGGATTAGAAACTTGTAGAAAGGCCTTCTCTTCTTTCGTGATGGCCTCCTTGGAGTCTAATGAAGTTGCTCATATTCTTCATTGTGGGGTCGTTCTTCAATTTCTTGTATGTCACGCATTCCAGTTTTCGTAAAAATAATTTTTATGCCATTCTTTATTCATTATCACCACACTGCCACCTTTGTCTGATGGTTTCATTATGATGGTGTCGTCATTCTGTAGATCTTGTGTGGCTCTCTGTTTTCTGTTGAGGTTCCATTTTCAGACATACTTTTCCTTCTCCAAAGCTTCCAGGTCATCAACTACGGATTTCAGGAAACTTTCTATGTAGGGGCCTTTCATATGCAGTTGGTTGTGTGGTTTCTTGTTCCTTATCACTAAAGAACTTTTTCAGAGTGCGTTTCCGTATATATTCTTGGACATCGATAAAGGATTTGAGGTGATCCATTCGTACTGTTGGAGCGAACTTGAGTCCTTTCTGTAATACTACTTCTTCCTCCTTTGTTAGAGTCCTTGAACTGAGATTGTATATTCTACATGGTTGTTCTGGGACTTCTTTGTTATGTTGTGTAAGTTCCGTGTTCCTCATATGTCTCCCCCCCTTTCCTCTTTTGTTTATCTTATTTTCTTGTTTACGGCCTCCTCCAGTGATGTTGATCGTCTAAAAAAGAATCTCTGCGTGGGGAGTGTTGGTAATCTGTTTGACTGTCATATCTATTACTCCATCTGTTTTCCCTCTGGGGTCCTTGTCTCCATGGTCTTCTTTGGCGGAAAGTTTCTTGTCCACTTATCAGTCAGTGGTTTGGAATTGTGGGGTCTGAACTTCAGGCAGTGGTTCAGGCGACGGATCGGTCTACACTTCCCCTAGTGTCTGTATCTTCCATTCTATTGTTGGTTTTGGTTTATCGTCCTTGTGGTCTTCTATATTTGCCCCGTTATGTGTTGAGAGACAGTTGAAATCTTCTCTGTCGTATTCCTCTCTTTCTTTATTATTTCTATTGTTCTTTTTGTTGTTTTTGTTATTATTCTTGCCAGTTCTGAGGAAGTTAGTTAAAGTTCCTTTGGAACTTTCTCAACTTTTTGTTGACAAGTTTCCTGGTGTTTCTTTCTATTTTCCCTTCTCTCTCTTTTTGCAATGCAATGCAATCTTCCTGTTCTTCAAAAGGTTCCAAGAGTTTCTGTAGAATATTGATTCTTTCCTTTAATGTCCTGAGTTCTTTTTGTCTTTCTTTTATGATTAGTTCTATTAGGGAAAAAGAGCAGTGGTCGCATAATATTCCATTCTTTTTTGAAGCCCTCTGATGCATCCGTAATGCTGGGTACTTTTTAAATCTGTAATCCTTTTGGTATGACCCGTTTTGTCTGGTATTTCTCCAATGCGGCTATCTCCCAACATATCTTATTTTCCTCAATAAGACAATATGGCCTGCAGGAGCTTCTTCCCGCAGGCCATTAGAGCCGTCAACCAGACCTCCTATGACCGGGACTTTCTTCTTTCTTTCTTTCTAGACCTACCTGACATATTCTCTCTACACTCTTCCTCAGCCGATCTACTTATCGTAATTTAGGAAAGTTGCATAATAAGCATTTCACTACATATTGTACTATGTATGATTTTGTATGTGACAAATAAAATTTGATTTGATAACTAAGAGATGCCATTGCGGTTTCAATGTTATCATCTGTTATCATCATGTCCTGCTCATTGAACTCCAGAAAGAAAGCAGTTTTGACCTTGCTTTCTCTCTCCTTGAAATGTGAAAACAAGGTGCTGCTCTGGGCAGTGCTTTTGGGGATGGTGCAAAAGGATGGGTATTTTGTGTCACCTCCCTTGAGCGCTCCACTTGGTTGAGCTGCACCAGTGTCCTACTAGGTGTCCCTCACACCTCAAAATTTGATTGGCAAAAAGAAAGGTTGTAGGGACCACAGGCGCTCTCCAATATCACAAAAACTGCAGAATAAACTAAAGGCCCCCATCCACTAGTGAAATTGGATGCATGGAATTTCTCTACAATGTGGGCGGGACCTTCCCGGGAGGTACTTGAGTGCTTCTTTAAAGTGAGATTTATCACATGCAATCTACCCTACTGTGATCCATCTCACGTGATCAATCTCAAAGGCCTTTTTTTCAATGTACAAATGCAATTCATCAGGTGGGATGGGCTATTTCCAAATATAAACTTTCATCTGAGTAATTGCATGCGATCACATTGCAGGTGCACAAATGCACTGTGATGTGCACCTATTCATGTGTAATTGTGATAGATATTCATGGCAGCAAGTAAGCTCTGCGATTGAGATGTGAGGCACACGGGAATGCGCCTAACATTGCACGAAAAGCACTTGCGAAGTGCCAGTTTTCATGCAATCCGTTGCAGCAAAGCATAACAATTTTTTTTTTTAAATGCCCAATAGCACTAGTGGATAGCCCTTTACCTTTTATGGGTGTTTGTCCAAATTATCACAAATAAGGACACTTATTCTTTGTTTACATTATATAAAATCTGGATATGTCAAACATATTTATAATGGTTGGTCTCCAGGAGTCATGATTCTTTTTTTGGACGTTCATTAACATTTTCCAGTTATTTATAGATTTTGTGGAATATCAGTTGCTTTTGCTTTTTTGTTCTTCACAGCATGCTTGTGTAATGGACTATATACCACAACCCTTTAGGGTGTGATACTATAGGGAAATTTAATAGGATGAGAGATTCAGAAAGTCAAAGATTTGGTAAGAAATCTCCAGTTTTTTTTAAACCGCAACCAATTATACTGCAAAACCTGTTTAATCTTGAAGTGTAACTGAATCTCTAATCCTATTACATTTTACCCTAGGTTCACTTAAATAAAAAAATAAAAATGAGTGTTAAGACCATGTCACAGTTTTTATTTTTCTTTACATTTTTTTGCAGACAAAGTTATTTATTTGATGATGATTCTTATATATTATCTGTAGTTGTATTAAAAATGTTCCTTATTATGTCTGGTTGCGTCTCAAAAAAGGAATAAATATGTTCCCTCTGCTTGTTGGGATGCTTTTTAATATGATTTTCTTCATGTTATCCTAAATTGGGTGGGGGTGGACTAAAACTTTGAGGGCCAACATCTCTGTGAACGAGAAACAACAGAAAAGGACACCAATGAAGTGTATGCATCAATTTAAATAAAATATGAAATTTAATAACACATTAAAAGAATAATTAACATACGTAATCACATGAACAATATATAAAACATAAAGGACCTATCGGGAGAGAAGATATTGTAATAGTCACCGCTGTTATGTTGATTTAACCTGCACTGATCAAAAGCTTGTGTCCAAGGATTGTCCAGAGGAAGTTTGTTTATATAACAGGTTTGTGGATCTCCTGATGGATGCCTAGGTGTTGGCCCGGGGTACCTTTTTTGAGGATAGCAATCCAATATCCAGGGTTCCAAACGGTCACAGGCCGCAATGGGTATTGATGGGACAGGATCAGATAAATTAGCAGGTGGTCAACAATTTCCTGGTTGGGACTTGTTTTTTCTCTCTCGCTCCAGTATAGGGTCCAGAAACACCGTGTTTTGCGGTGTTAACTCACAGCTTTAATCAAGGTGTCTCTGTGAACGATCTTCAAAACATCCATTAAAAATGCCAGCGGCACTCACATTTGATATAGAAGTGAAAATTAAAAATGTTGTGTAATAAAATTTCCTTTGTAAGGTAAACATTATAGGTCATTATGAGGAACACAAATCTTGCTTGTCAATTTTCACACTTACTGTATTTTAATTTACTTGGCAAAGAGTCAAAGGCTAGTGTGGAGAATAATCTGATTAATGTAATAGGGTGTAAGAATCTGAAAGTGAGAGCTTTTGGGAGAATTCTCCTGTTTTTTTTTCTTAAAGAGGTAATCAATTATATGGCAAAATCAATCAGCAGTTTTGCATTGTAAGTGATCACCGCTTAAAAAAAAAAAAAAAAACAAGAGAAGATAAGTGGTCATGAAAAGTTTAAACATATTATCAAAAATAAATACACAAACATAGAGCCTGTACTTCACGTTCTAAGCTCACTATCTCCCACTTCATGATAAGGCTCCTGTCTCTTCATCCTGGCTAGTCTCTGGTCCATTGTGAAGATTGAGGGCTCAGATCCACACATACAGTAAATGTGGTAGAAGAAGCTGGTACATTAGGCACGTGCAGCGGCCCTGTTCTGTCCCTTACACTGCATGATGCGGTGGCAGCTCTATTGATCATATTATATACCAATGCAATTGTTGTCATAATTTAGGGCAACCAGAAACCCACCTGCGTTTGCCTATGAGGATGTAGTACTCCTTGAGGAGACTCATTGAAAAGCTGACTCTTGGATAGGGGATTGTCTGTCACCCTCTTCACAGAAAAAAGACGTGCTTCTATTTATTAGCAAGCAATCACTATGTTGTTGACAATCAATATTAAACTCCAATTGGAGGGAGAATGTTTTATGACCACTAATCTACATGTACCTACTTATCCCAACCCTTATTTTACAGATCTAATTCTACTGTGAAGACCACTGTATTTTTAAAATGTTTTTTTTTTTTTAAACAAGAATCAGCCTGCCACCCACAGCCCAGGGGTGGTGGGGACAGCCATGGATGGGTAAAGCCTGGGGGAGTGGGGGGCTTTATTAAATACGGAGGATCCACCCAAATTTTTCTTCCAAAACTTTGGGAACCAGGACGGGTGGGTTATTCTCTGGTGGGGGGTGGTGTGAGGAACACTCCACGTAATTTTGTGTTTCCATTATTTAATTGTTAACACTATTTTGGACAGAACCATGCACAGATCTTAATGTGCATGGTTCTGTCAAATTCGCCAGTCTGGACCTGGTCTATTTTGTTTGCGATTTTTTGTATTGTTTACTAAAATTTGCACCCTTTTACATTTGCAACTGGGTTTTCTATGAGAAAATATCTGGAAGTGATTGTATTGTGCAATTTTCACTGCGAAACGCACCCTATTACATGTGCATTTTTCTGAAAATGTGAGATTTCAGACCTTTTGTGCCTAAAAATAGCCAATTAGTGAAAATTACCACCTATTACATGTCACCCCAGGTATCCAATGTAAACTTCTACTGCCTATCTGTAGAATTTTGTCCTTTTTTTAACTGAATGTATTTTGAAAGGTATCAGAGAGGCCTAAAAACATTGTAGTATATTCAATGCTCTTTGGCGAGCTGTGGCGGCAAGCAGTGGCGATAGCTTGTGGGTCAGTATTCTCGCTGCATTAGCGGTGATACTTGCCATTTGTGGAATCCTCGCACGTCCCCCAGAACATTGAATCAGCCAGAGTGGGTGATAAACGGCAAGGTTATGGTATAAAACATACAGACTCATCATAGACAGTCATATGGTCGACCACTAATGGTCGACAGTCGCAAGGTCGGCATGACTTTTTAATGTTTTTAGGGTGTCTATGTCAACATAGATCAACATGGACACTGTCTAAGTGTACTGCTGCGCTCGCAATGCTTCGGGTTCCGTTTTTATTTTATTCTCCCTCCACACCTAGTGAATTGTAGGGCATGAAATACTGCCTGTCGGCACATGTTGGCTGAAAAATTTGTAAAAAAAAATGCATGTCTACCTTTTTTCATGTCAACCTTTAGACCCTGTCGATCTATTGTGTGTCGACCTTTAAACCCTGTCGACCTTTTGACTGTCGACCATTAGTGGTCGATCATATGACTGTCTATCATGAGTCAGCCTATGATCAGTCCAGATACCAAAAGGCAAGGGTGGCTTGTTTTAGATGATCCTCGACGAAAAGAACCAACCCTCACCGCAGACACACCCTCGCAGACAGCATTGAATACCACCCATTGTGTCTATCCACTCCAGGTTCAGTTACAATAAATGTGTAAATATGTATGTGTTTACAATAAACATACAGTATGGTCTTACTATTACTTGTCAAATTACTGTGACTTCAGGTTGCTCTGTGTGTAAAGAATGAGTGATCGCGATCTACTTCATCCTGAACCACTACCCCGCCATGCAGTGCCTTTTCTTCCAGTAGTCCTGTGGACCAAGTCTAGTTTTCAAGAGTGGTGTCTGCCAATAAGGAGCTGTATGTGATGAACGGGGAATAGTAAGAGGGCCGTAAGGTGATGATTGAAAGTTGTTCGTTGCCTTGCAAGTAACTTTCCTCCAACCCCCTTACAACAATGGACCCACAGCTCTAGCTCCACCCACACACCTACAATATCTCATAGTGTTGCATTGTACATTCAGCCACCAGTAGCGCCATCCATCAAATCCCTTGCTGTCAGCAGCCAGCAGGGTTCAGGAGGGAGTCATGCATGATGGCATGGCTCATCCACCACTAGAAACATTCATGTGCTCAGCACTGATGGTTGAGGTCCTCTTGTGGTGTCGCACTGTACAAGTAAAATCCCGTTGGCGCCAATTCGCAGCCTTGCAAGTCCACAAAATCCCACCTTGCGAATGGTGGCTGGCCGCCACTCATTCGCAAGGCAAATTTGCACGCAGGGCATGCAAATGGATGTTACACAGTAACATCCATTCGCAACCTGCTGGGATCCGCACCCACCAATGAATGATGGCGAAGGCACACGCATATGTGATGTTGCCTCAGAGCAACCTTACAGGTGCTTGTCTGCTCGTGGGGGGGGGGGGAGAGAGTATTTGGGCAGCTGACATCCAGTGAACGAGAGGACCTGCCAACAGACCAGAATAAGGTCCTTTGTTAACAAATCTGCATGTGCAGAAACCCTTGTTACACAAAGAACCACACCATTAGGTGTCCTGGGCAGATAAAACTAATGGAGTAGATCTGTACTACCTAAACAGGCACTCAAAACAATTGTACCATGGCAGAGGTTTAAGGGGCATACAGACATGGCGACCTGACTTTTTGGCCGAGCACCTTTCTTGATCATTATTGCCCTGTATCGTCAATTATTTATTTGCCATTTCTTGTTTCTCTAATATGTTTATGTTTATAACTAAAATTCTAGATTTGTACTACTATACAAGTTGCAATTAGTTTCCTGTCATTTAAATCTATTACAACTGAACTGTTACAGCCAAAGTTTTATAGCTGAAACACAATTGCCAAAAATAATTCTGTAGAAAAATACATCCATGCCTCCATTTGCAAGGCAAATGGAACCTGCCATGAAATGTTAGTACACAGTAGTGTTCTTCCTACACTTATATATAATGAAAATGTTCTGCCAACATACAGAGTTCTCAGAAAGTAACATTCTTATTATAATCGGCACCATGGATGCTTTGCGGTAAAACAGGGCAATACAAAGAAGGTTGGTTGTTGCATATTGTAACACTTGGTCTTTTTGAAGACTATATTAAAACCATTTGGCTGTTTTAAGAGAAATAAAAACTAATCAATACTACTATTAATAAAAACAAAGCACTCTGAACAATAATTCATTTGCTCAATTTTCAATGCAGAACACTATTAGTACTGTTACCTGTACGGCATTATATTTCAGTAATGAAATGTTTAAAGTGCTTTGAGGCAGCTTTATTATGTGAAAATTACTATAGAAACGCCTGCATGTTCATTTGTCATAATAAGCTCTCCATGTACTAATTGCTACTCCAACATATTTATTTCTTTAAAAGAAAAATGGAATAAAACAGTTTGCCACATGCAGAAGCACTTAAGCCCCGATGACCATTATTCACATAATACATTAACTTTTCTTGTCAAACAACATGGACAGGAGTGTTTTGGATGGATTTCAAAATCTGGTTGCGACTTTAGAAAAAAATGTCTGCATAAAAACCTGCGTACTTATTTTATTTTACCGGTTCTCCCCATGTGCCATAGAGCCGGTCTCACTAGCTGTCCTCTGGACCTGAACTGCACCTGCAAGCTGAATACATAAATGTGAAATGGTCTCCAGCTCAGTATACACATAACAAAGAAAGTTATCAAAGACCCTGATTGGAAATGAATGGTAAGAACAAAGGCACAAAGGGCCTGATTCAGAGCTGTTCGCCAGACGAACTGGTAAACACCACCCAAATGCGCCCCACCCCCCTTCCTCCAGGGTGGCCGGATCCCGATGCTAGCCTGCATGGGGATGTGTACGTGAACACATCCCCTCACGCGGCTGAAAGGAGGAGAAACATAGACCATCGAATAATTTCTTCAGCCAGTGCTCTGAAATCGAGTGTGGGAGCCGACATATGATGTCAGCTGCCCGCCCTGAGCAGGCATCGCCATGCCTGTGTTCTCAGGCAAACGCCCATAAAACGCTAGGCGTTCCCCTGCTTCAGCCCCCTGCCCACCCCCTTCCCTCCTCACAGTGAGAACATCAAAGGCGTTCACACAGGGTTTGCACAAGCGCAGACCCCCATCATCGAAAACCGGGCCGAATTTGGACTCGTGCGAACAGGTCTGAATCACCCCAAAAGTTCATCCATTGGGATCAGAACTAGTAATACTTTTATTTTATTTTTAAATATGGTTTTGTTTCTCCTCTTATATGTTGGGCTGATCTATGTAGCCATAGGGGTCTGTAATTTCTACTTGTACAGTCTAGTTTAAAGTGTGATTTCTGTCCAGGCTTCGTTTTGTCTAAGATAACCTTGAAGCTTTCTTTACACAGCACAACCTTACCGCTTATATTGTAAGTCTATTTCTGATTTCTTTATTCTATTCAGTACTGTGTCTGTCTCTTTCCATTTAGGACTCGGCTTTCTTCTCAGGTCTTCATTAGTATCTCTGATAATTCACCTAGTCTTCCAATCCTCGTCTCTTGATGCTGGACACTTAAAAGAAGATCAAAAGCACAGATGTGCCACACACATCAAGCAGGGTGGAAATAAGATTACAGTATCCTGCAGTGTTATGGGAAGAGCCTTGTGCTTTGAAGGGTGTTCATATAGTGAGTACTCATTCTATCGTAGCAAATACAATTCTAGCCCCCTTTGTATACATCATTATTAATGATTGCACTAAAAAGGTATCAGATCAGCCCACTAAAGATATGGTCCAGTCAAAGGAAAAAAGATCCACTTCAAAATCAACCACATTCTTTACCTGCCAAATGTCTAACCAGGCAATACAGTGTATACCATGGCTTCTTTGTCTCCCTGAAATGTAAAACTCCATACAGAAAAAGTGAAAAATGTCTCTTGGCGAGAGAAGTTTTCCATTTATACTTCTTCATGCTGGAATATTTACCTCTATGCAATGTTAGTAACCAGTGTGCGTCTATTGTGGCAGTAAATACATGTGTGGGCGTTGTTGACTAAAAAGAAAAAAACATATGAACCAGTATGCTAAAAACTAATAAAGTTCTTTATCTTGCAGACCGCTTTAATAAAAATCTTGTCATGTTCCTTTCCAGAGCTAATGCCCTGTGTCCCATCCCTCTGCTGGGCTATAGCATGGCCCAGGAGGCAATAATGCACTGCTCATCAAAGAAATCTGATGCCTAAGGCAGGCACATTTTGAAGTACAGCACCACTTGACGCGATCAGCGACAGGCTGCAAACTACATCTCTTCCAACAGGTAAGTTTCTTCTTGCCTATGCCAGCCTACACCATCATTGTGCCTTTTTACTCTGACAGCCAGCCCCTCCACACATCTTTCTTAAGTGCCAGTCTATCTTCACCATCCTGTGTCAGCATCTCTACCCACTGCCTCACCCTCACCCACTGCCATTCACCCAATGTCACTCCCTGTCACCCTCTAACCATCTCTTTCACTGCTCGTAACCTGCCCTTCCTCGTCACCCACTTCCTCTCCATTTCGTTCTCCCTGCTACCCTTTATCTCTCCCCAGTCTTGTTCACTGCTTGTCACCCACTATCTCTCCCCAGTGTCACCTGCTTCTCCCCAGCATCACTCACTATCTGAGTAATATCACCCTCTGCCTTGAGTCACCCACCGCCTCTGCCCAGTGTCACCCACTGTCTCCCATTAGTTATTAACGGTCACCCACTGCCTTTACCTAACTGCACCTCCAGTTTACATACATTTTAAGTTCGCAGGATGGTGCATAACAGCACTGACACTGGGTGGAAGCATTGATATGAAGTGTGTATAGGAATACAGTGGTCTGCCAGAACCTGCGATTTGTCTGGGCTCTGAGCAGGACCCAAGTTCTGTATATGGCTGGAACCAATATAATGAAAGAAAGCTGGGAGGTTTAATGTGTTTTCTATTCACATAAGAATTTGAAAAGGTGTATTAATATTGGCAGAATAGGTAGAGCTCTTTACTAGTGGGGACTGGCAAATATAATCAACACAGCGGACTGTGATTAAACAGAGAGTCTCTGAGGATATAGGACAGTCAATAGCACAGGAGCCATCGGTATTCAGAGGACATTCTGGATGAGAGTAGCACAGCAGCACACAGTTACAGTAACAGGAATTTACATAGTGTGTAAAAAGAATGAATAATGCTTGTAGTACCCAGGAGTAAACTGGAGACTGCAATACCGGCTGCAAGCTCAACAGAAACACATTGGAGATAAGAGAGTGCTCCGTAGTAATGTTCAGCGCTTGGAGTATCTCAGAAACACACAGGAGACTGGTGAGAGTGCAGTAATGAGGACAGCACAACAGGGACACAATGGAGACTGTGAGAGTGCTAATTAGCACTTGGGTATCACAGAAGCTCCCAGGAGACTGGAAAGAACAATATAATATCAGAAGCAAAACAGTAAAGCACTGGAATCTGAGAGAGCACTCCATAGTAGAGACTAACACTGGAGTTATCTAAAAAAAAAAAAAACACCAT
Organism: Crinia signifera; assembly: GCF_055691185.1. NCBI lineage: Eukaryota > Metazoa > Chordata > Amphibia > Anura > Myobatrachidae > Crinia > Crinia signifera. The sequence goes on from NC_139221.1 coordinate 95,755,668, forward strand.
GGACAGCACTCAGCTCTTGGGGAATTATAGGAGCTGATGGAGCACACTGAACTATACGCGCATGAGTTTATACTCCCTCACTTCAGCTAACAAGACAGTAATGCATCTTGTCAATGTCCCTTCCTGCTTCGCCTCATGTATAAGGCAAAGCACGAAGTATTATAGCAATGCTATAAGCGCCGCTATAATACATCTACCCCATTATCTGCTAACCTGGATTGTTTCAATAAAAAAGCTAATGAACAAGTCATGTGGCAATTTCATTTCTTTATGGTATATTCATTTGATCAGTACTGAAAATTTAATTTAAGAACCCTCCTCCCCAAATATAGATTCAAAGTACCTTCATTATCAGTGCATAGTTTACAAACACAACAAATACTTGCATTAACTACTCAATGGAGTGCCGCACAGCTGATATCTGTTTTCCAAATTTTTTTGGTTGTACATCTTCCCTTTAAACAGTATATTTAATTTAGGTTATAGTATAGATGTTAGACAATGCCTGGGTCGACAGTCAGAAGGTCAACACCTAAGGATGGTTGACATAACCTAGGTCAACATTGACAGGTTGTCACAAGCTGTAGGTCGACATGGTCAACATGAATAAGGTAGCCATGAGTTTTTCATATTTTTGGTAGCTATGTCGACCTATGTCAACTGTAAAGGTGTACAGCATCCCCTTGCTGCGCTTGGTACACTATTCTATTCTCACTCTATGCCCCTTTGGATAGTAAAGTATGAAAAACCACCTTTACAAAAAAAAAGTGAAAAACTAATTTCAACCTTATTCATGTCGACCTAAATCTTGTGACAACCCTCTGTCAATGTCGACCTTTAGTGGTCGATCTGGTTACTGTCGACCTAGAAATTGTTGACCCAGAGATAGAATACCTTAAGGTAAAACACCAAAGCCATTAAACCACAACAAAATACAAAATAAGTGAAAACTCACTACAGCTTTTATTACTGTAAAAATTATACATTTGTCACTTTCTAATACTATAAAGCAAAGGTGCAACACAAAATAATAAAAAAATAATGGTAGACACTTTGAAAACTTGGCAAATGGACAAAAAAAGTGAATATTTTTTGAGATGTCAATGAGAAAATAAACACAGTAAAATAGTGGATACATACTACTGACTAATTATGTTTTTGAACCTAATAAATAACAATATAAGGTAACTTACAATAAGTAAAAAAAATAAACAATACATTTTGTGCATTTTAGAAGTCTCAATCAATGCAGCATGACTCATATTTAAAGTATCCATTAAGCTCTACACGGATAATAGCCTACAATGACTGGTTCAGACACACCTTCTAAATAAACTTACGATAAACCAAAACTGATGTGCATAGCACTATGGAATAGTGATGATTTTTTGGAAATTATTTTGTGAAAGATATACAATAGGACAGAGTATATTTTACAAAACAGAAACATTTTGCATATTTGTACATTGAATTCAATAGATAAAAGCCTAGGATAAAACAGCAGCTCAAAAAAAAAAAATGGAAAGGGCATACATGTAGTTCCTATGACAATCACCATGGTAACCCATGAAGCGAAGCTTACGTCTCCGATGAGATTCTGCAATGTCACCATGTTAGAAAGAATACCACTGCTTTAAGGTAAGAAACAAATATATATGTGGCAAGCTTGCACTTAAAAAGCACATAACTACTAATCTTTGCTTTCAAGATTCTATTCAAAGTAAAAAAAAAATATATCAACTTTTTAGAACAAAGCATCTGAGATAACTAAGTGAACTTTCAGAAAATATTTATTTCTAATTGTTCTCTTCTGTCCTTTTGATATGATTTATTGTGGGTAAATTACATATTAAGAGAGCAAGGATTTAGCTTCTCTCGGATATACCATAATTCCTAGAGGCACTTTTAATGCCTTGCCTCTACATATTCAAGTACACTAAGTGCTCTCTGAATACAACAGAACAATCTGAAAAAACATTTCTAACAAGCTTTAATAGAACAGACCAAACTTCCAATCAGCCCAAATATTTGTCCTGTTACAGAAAAGATGACCAAAAATTAGAAATCACAGAAAAAAAAAGCATAATTTTAGAAATTTCCATCAAGATGGGTGGAGAAGTTTCAAGTCAGATTTTTTTTTTTTAAATACTAACTGGAACTTGGAAAAAAGAAAATCTTATTTACAAAACACAGTATAATATATATATTTGCCAAACATTTAGTTATATATTTGCAATTGGTATTTGAAAACATTCCTGTATTTACTAATGTTTCACCTATAACAAAAATAACTGCAGAAAGGTTGCAATGAATTAGGAGTATATTTTGAATAAAAAAATAAACCTAAAAACGTGTGGTACTGTAGATCATGTAACAATTCAGAGATTTAAAAGTAGAGCATACAGTACTTAGTACTAAAAGTAATATTACAGTAAGAAAATAAATAGGAAAATACTGCAACCAAGGAAAAATGTGAAGCTACTACTACGATAAAGAAGTAAAGGGTAGATCATTGCACTGATCTACAATAAAAAATCAAATAAAAAAGAAAAAAATAACTTTTTTATAATAGCACTTTTTACACATATTCATTAGCAAAAATCAGGTATAAAATATACATTTGTTCCACATCTGGGAATAACATTTATTTAGTCACGAATATGTTTAAATTGTATTATCTCCTGAAATATGAAAATGTTAATTATAAAAACTGAGAAAGCACAATTGTAATGCGCCTTTTCAGATATTGACAAATGTATTCTATGCAATCACAAACAGGCTACATTAATGCTGCCCAACATTCATCCTGTGGGTTTGGTAGCCATGCAATTCATAACCTATGAACTACTCCAATCCCAACAACTTCAGCGCTGTAGCCTTCAAAACAATAATGGGGCCTAAACATGAGATTTCAGGGTATTTCACTAGATCGCTCAGAAAATGCCCCTACATCGCTCTGTGCGATAGTGATGTGCAGTCCCGCATGCCACTATCGCCCTGCGATTAATATCCTGCAAGTAGAATAAATCTATCCAGATCGCTGGTCAGGGCCAGTGTTCTCACCGGAAAACCACTGGCCCTGACAGATCGCTCAGCAGCGTTGCCCTGTGTGCAGGCCCCATAATTCCACACACCCAACCTAAATTATAAATCTGTAATATTGTTACATGCAGAGAAAATAGTACATCAGCATCATTCAATATAGTTCTAATTCAAGTGTGTTTATATAAAGCAAACAAGCGCAATGCTTCATTTTATGACGTTTAACCATTGGAGTAAAAAAACTATATTTTTACTAATGTTTTTAATTGTAGCAGATGTATGTAACTGAATAATGGAAAAGGAGAGCAACAATTTATAATGCCATACTCTGCTGAGTTCACAGGCAGAAGCTTATGTGCCATGGCAGAATCTTTGATGCACAGACCTTTTCAACTTGCAAAATAATTCATTGGGGTCAGAGTGTCCTCTATTGACCCCTTACCAGAACAGCAAGTCCTGGCTACCGAAAAATGTCAAACGTGATTGTATTTCACTTGTACATTAGCATCGCTAGTATTTTGTCAACATCAGTTGTTACCCAGTCTGGAGAGGTTAAAAATACCTCTATTCAAATTCCTTTTGTCTGCAAAAATGTTGAATAGTGAAATAGTTTGCGATCTGCACAAATGCAAATTAGTTAGAAAAAGTCCATGTTGTAAAAAATAATGAAAACAAACATTTTAGATCAATTAAAAAAAAAAAGTCAAAATAAAAGTTGTATTCAACTTTTGTTAAAACAGCACTGCAATAAAAACAAAAGCTCCTTATTGGTCTTCTACTTTCAAAACCATTTATTAAATTCTAGAATGTCTGAGCAATAGTCCGGACGCTTTACAAATTAAAATCAAACGCATGCAAATATTCAGTGACGCAGTCTGCTTTTTTTCTTTTTTTAATAAAGGCGGGTCAGTGGTTGAATTTAATAAATAAGTTTGTTCTGGAATACTAGTTAATCCACTTTTCACAAAAGTTAATCTATTTTCTTCTCCATAAAATCCTTTTCTTCTTGATCTTCATCCGTCACCTCAGAAGAGTTCTCTCGAGTTTTGTCCTCCTCCTGGTCCTCATCGCTGCCCTCATCCGATATATTTGGGTCAATCACATCTTTTCTTGTCATTTCCTCTGCACCATCATCAGTGTCTGCTGTGCAGATTCCATAACACATTATGCTGATGACACCCAGTGGCAGGCCAAAGAGGAAGCACCCAAGCAGAGGCGAACTCTTAAATACAGACTGTAATAAAAAAAGATTTTGTGCATGCTTTAAAAACATTTAGTGGCACACATTTTTTTAAAACATCTGAAAAAAATCTGAAATTACTACCAACATTAAGAAAATATATAGTGAATATTTGTTTTTTTTATGGGTGGATTCTTGCCATACTGAACAATGGCTTCTGGTGCATCTGATTTAGAATTAGCCACCTATAGCTAAAAATCTTATATGAGAATACAATAAAGGCATAGGTACTCTACTTTCAATGCCCTTTTAAAGCCAAATTAATATTTGCTCTAGTTTATATTTTTTTAAATCACCCTTTAATAAGTAAAACAAAGAGGACAAATTAAAAAAGTGTGCTGGATCTTCTTTAAAATACCTATACATTTACATTCTGGCAAGGGGTAGGGCATTTTATACTTGAGTTGCTATGTACAATAGAACTTTCAGAATATGATATGACCATGTAAAAATTTACACTCATTTCTGAGTTTAGCGGCATGCTGTCAGAGGTCCTCAAATCGGGTCAAAAACCTTTCTTCATCTGACCACCTGGAGATGTGTTTTGTATTGCAAACACGGCACATGGCCACACCATAATCTACTGCTACTCTCTCCCTGATGGCTCTGTAGGTTTTAAGGCAAGTCAAGTGGCTGCAGTCTTGGATATCCAGCCTGGATGCCGCTCCTTCTGATATCCCTCCCTGGGTGGTTGGAAAGACTTTTATTGATGGATCTGAAAACTTGTAGAGTTATCATATGTGCCTTGGCTGCTGTAGTCTGTCTGGAGAAGCACACATCCCTGTCTGTATTTGTCTTCTTAACACAAACACTGTGGATTTCCTTTCTTTTTGTCTGTGGACTGTCAATTTGAGCAGAACACTTTAGACATTGCTGGTACCCTTTATGAGCAATCCTTGACCTCTGGACTGGATCGCAACCTGACAGTGATCGTCAGGTGCTCTACCTTTTTGCTGGATGCAGCCTATTGCTGTTTCTTGCTGCCATTTGGCTATTCCAGGCAACACATTTGCTTCCACCAATTACTCACCTGACAATCACTGTTCTATAGATGCCAGTGGCAAAGAGCTTCTACCCTCTACACAATGTGTAAGACACCAAAAGTGCCCTATGGCCACATGACTCCATCAGTGCTCTCCATTGTACTGCAGGTATCTGCAACGTAAGCTAATCAACACCATGTCAGCTCTACATCTCCAGGTATATAGGCTGTCCTAATCATGGCCTAATCATGGCAGCCTATATAGTGTACCAAGGATGGATGTCTCAACATTTATATTTCAGAGTTGGTTGAACAATCCATGTCACTCATGATGACATAAGTAACCAGCTGTTTGTGTACTGTATCTTGTAATATCACTCAGGTACTTCCGTGGGTGAGATGAACAGTCAATGGAGCTGATTATTTTGTAGTTACCTTTATGTATATTTTATATTTGTACATCATTATGTGTAGTTATATGTATTGCTTAACCCAACCCACTGTAACTTATGAAGTGTGCCCAAAATGGCTGATTTGTCATTATATGTTGTATTTTAATTACAGACCTTCTATTCAACCACTGGAAATATTGTAGCGTGTCTAAGGTGACTGTATCTTTTGCAATATGGTGTTTTTTTCCCCCTACAATTATGAAGTGCTTCCTCTTGGAGAAAAAGTGCTATATAAATAAAAACCATTATATAGGGATCATTGTGCTCTTTATAAAATTAATCAAGTGATATTTCTGGGATACTCAAGTTACATATACGTGGTAAGATTTTGGCTAAGTGCAAATTTGTCTATGAATTTTCCTTGAACTCCCCAGAGCCCTGAACCATACAATCTTCACTATATTTACTTCTGTTTTTACTATTAACAATTTCGACTGTATTAGAACACTAGCCTGTATACAATATAGTCAAAACTGGTCTGCCTGCACAGTCTATTTTTTCTTGCGATGCTGATCCCATGGGTACAAGCATCGGAACCAAACACTGTATACATACTGTGCAATTTGTGCAAAATTTTCTTCCGATTTTGACTATATATCGCGTGTATGCACCTTTAATGGAAGAACCCATCAAGTAGATTAGGGTCAATATTATTACAAAGCAATAATGGGAATGTGCTTTGCAATTAGAAAAGGAACTCAGAAGTGACCATGAATATCCCTAGAATTTACATTAGGCATGAAGTTTTGCTTATAAGACTGAATGTAGACAAAATAAAGTGGATTTGTAATTTGACAGTATACATTTTACTTACTACTACAGTAGATTTGGCATCATAAGCAATTCTCTTAATGCGTTGCAGTATTCCATCACCACCTTGAGCCTAAAATGTTCAAAACAAATAAAAATATAGTTCAGATATAATCTGGAAATTTATCAGCTGGGATTGAATTTTAATGGCATGTATAGATCACTTCACCGCAATTTACAGTACACCGTATCGTGCTACAGTATGTTGGGTAATTTTTTAGCACAAAGTTTAACGAGGCCTCTAATCTTAAGTAAAAGCCAATCCATAAAAACACTATTAGGTTATGGCATCCATTATTCAGATATCAGTGATACAGAAACTTCAACATGCCACAAATAGGTAAAACAACCTCAATGTAAGATATTTCTATTTTCAAACAATTAAGGCTCAGTAATGCCCCTTTCCCACTGCAGTGGGAAGTTGCCAAAGTTGAAATATCATTTAAAGCTAAACGGTATTTCCACCCGTTTGTAAAGCAGAGTCCTACACGTTTAAATAATGTTTAAGAGGCAGTGGGAATGCCTCTTAAACGTTATTTAGCCTCCAGGCATTCCCAGTGCCTGATGAGAACTAGTGGTTCTCACTTTGCGCATGTGTAATGATTGCACGTGCATAATAATGAGCCACTCCTTACATATTATGCACGTGCACTCATTACATATGCGCAAAGTGAGAACTACTAGTTCTTATCAGGCACTGGGACTGCCTGTTCCCCGCATGGACCCCCGCTGCCTCCCCACTGCCCTGCATTCCCGTGCAGGTAAGTACAAGGGGAGGGGAGGTTTGGGCACAGGGCAGGTACGGGGGGGTAAGGCACTCTTTACACTTGGGGGGGGGGGAGGGATTAGGCACTCTTTACACTGGGGGGGGGGGGGTTAGGCACTCTACATTTTACATGGTTCACTGCAATGGGAATGGTACTTAAATGGTATTTAAAACGGTAATCTGCTGCAGTGGGAATGCTAATACCGTTTTAAATACCATTTAAGATTACCAGTACTTTAAACTGCTCTGCAGTGGGAAAGCAGCATAACCTAATGGACTGGCTATGTAAGCAATGTTAGCTTCAATATTTTTAGAACATTATAAACCGAAGTAAGGATACATAAAATCCCAACTGTATTTACCATATGGACATGAAGTTTGAATATATGTTTGAAGATATGAATAAAAAAATGCATGTGTCAAAATACAGTTACCCTGTTTAATTCAATCATACATATACCGTACAGTATAAACATGGAAACATTTATTTAATTATTAATTCTCCACATAGACAACAGCTACTTTATCACTACTGGCACATATTTGCTTTCCCTTCTACAATGCTTTGTTCATTGCCCTCTGCCTTTCTCAATGTACGTAATCATTTGACCTCTAGTATCACCTTTACACTGATGATACCCAAAGATAAAACTCTCCTCCTATAAAATTTCCTCTTCATCGCACATGTATGTCAGCTATTGCCACAGGGATTTCCCTATACTACATAAAGTTTTTTGTCATAAAAAATGCTCAACTTTTCTTCTCCCAGAAATCCCATTGCCTCTCAAATATCCCTCATAATGAACGCCACAATTTCCTCTCCCCATCCCACTACCTTGTGTTATTTTTTTACTTTTGATGCCTCTCCTTTAATTTATTTAATTAAAAATGAAAATTAAGATTCTTAAGCTAGAATTCCAGGAATCAGATAAATGTAAGTCTTTGATTGCCTAAACTGGTTTGTACACATTATACATTGATATGTGTTGTAATCAACCTAGAGTGCACGGTTTCCGTTGCTAGTGGAGCCCTAAATGTACCTCCCCTCCCTTTCCATTCTTTTCCTTAGAACCTTCCAATCCTCTTTATATAGTAAATAGAAGTTATAGAAGTTTCTGATCCTGGGTGCCCTTGCCAGCAGTAATATACCCTCAGCACCTACCATGCTGTCTGCCTGAAGAAGGGGTCATTCCCGAAACCGTTGCACAATAAACTTTGTTTTCATTCACTAAAACCTGGAAGTGCCGTGCAGGTTTTTTCACCTTAGGGTGTTGCTATCACCCCTACTGAGGAGATTATATATATATTTAAAAAAAAAAACAATAGTGTCTTCAGCGCCCCATATATGTAATGTCTTAAATAAAAGCAATTAAATACACATGTGTGTAACAAGAAATACACTTGTGGCTTATTTTCTGAAGAATATTTTTCTTTTTCTTTTCAGATAGCATCACTCAATACCCGACGCGTTTCGTCTCACTCAGACTTCATCAGGTTTTTTTTAGTTTACAATCTCAGATATTAATGCTTGTACTAATCCTGAATCGGACAGTTTTCTGATCTTATATATTGAGACTCCCAATTTGTGCGGCCAGCAGAAGAGTCTTCGGGCCAGTGGGCTCTAACATCATATACTTAATATGGTATATATCTATAGCCTGGGCCGATGATTTGTAGTAGGCTATAGTTGTGGAAAAGAGTTTGCCCTCTCCAATTTTTGGGAGTCTTTAGCTCCACTGTGATATAGTTTTTTCAGGTTCAGAGAATAATATTGAAACAGTAACCACAAGTAACAATTCTGTGTGTGTGTGCTCATTGGAGTCCTGCCAGCAAGCACTTGCTGGCAGGACTCCAATAAGCACACTCACTCAGATGATGTGAAATTATGCACTAGAAATTATGGTTCAACACTCACTTCCGCTGTCCCATCAAGAATGCTGGTAATGAACTGAATCAGGTCTTCTGAATTCTCAATATTCTTGCTCGGCATAAAATATTGTTGATTTGATGTATTAAGTACCACAATAGTAGGGATTTGGACTTCACTGCAGTAACAAATGCAAAACACTTATTTATGAAACGCATAGCTAACTACAAAGAAAACTGTTTTAATAAATTGCTTTGCATTATACAATTATAATAGAGTATATCAAGTTTACATTTTTATTTGTAAGGATTATATACATAGAAACCATAAAAAAAAAAACAGTTTAAATGTTCCTTATTTGAGACAAGCACAAAATGGGGGGAGTAGGTGTGGGTTACAGGAATGATAGCAGAAAAATAATAATAATTAAAATAAATAAATTTGGTACTTGTGTAATATCTGGGCGCCCAATTTTTTCATTGCATTGCATCGCATGCAATATAGTGGCATATAATTCATGCGATGCGATTTTTCATTGTAAAGACCCAATTTTTAATTGTATAGTCACCCATGGGTGATTTCATACCCCCACTATCCAACTAAGCATGGAGTTGATTTCATATAGTATGGCGAGCGGAGCGAGCCACCGAGCCCGAAAGCATGGCGAGTGCAGCGAGCCCCGCGAGGGGACGCAGAATACATGTAAAGTAATCCGCGTCCCCTCGCTGCGCTCACCACACTATATAAAATCAACTCCATGCGTAGTTGGATAGTGGGGGTATGAAATCACCCATGGGTGACTATACAATTAAAAATCTGGTCTTTACAATGAAAAATCACATCGCATGCCTTAAGTAGTGGCATGCAATGATAAAATCGGATGCCCAGATAATACATAAGTACCATAAATTTGAATAATGTTTCAAAATAACACCAAAAAGAAAAAAAAAATAACAAAAAATGTATAAAAAAAACCCAAACAAACCATAAACTACAAATTGACTTACTCCATAAGAAGACTATTAATGTACTCGCTGCCATCCATATGTCCAAACTGGAAGTCTCTATGTAAAAAAAAAAACACAAAATAAAAATGTTAGCCAAAACATAAGTGACTTCATTTGTAATGCTGTACATTGCTAATGTTTTATTTTGGCACCCTGCACCTTTCAAAACACGTGCAGTTCCTCTTTAATGCTAGAGGTGTCCGTCTCTGCATTAGTGCGTCTAGCAAAATCTGGTATGTAGCTGAGCACTGAAGGTGCCCCTACGCGGTGCATTTTGCGGGTACGATGTGTGCTCGCACTGCACAGTTCAAAAAGTATGCGCTGCACATACTTTTTGAACTAGCTTCGGATCAAATCGCATGTGATGCAATCTAGTTCAAAACGCATGCAATTATTGTAACATGTATGGGCACCTTACGATACAGAAAAATCTGTGCTAGAAGCACCATAGCAGAGGGCAACACCCAGGCAGGAAAGAGGAACTGCAAAGTTTGAAAAGGTGCAGGGTGCTAGATTAAAGACTACATGAAACCATTTTAATAATGAAAATCATTTATGTACTTTGTGAAAAAGCTCAATAAAATGTATTATTAAATAAAGTAATTGTCACCATACCAGTAAAACCAGTTATATAAGCTAACAAAGCACAACTCTGGACAGTAATGGGGTGTACACATGGGGTTCCCTTGCACCATCAATATCAATTCGATATCAGCGGCCACTGGGACCCGGCAGGTTGCCGGCAACAGCCAAGCGGGAGGGATGGATGGAGCACGTGTGTGTGTGTCAGGGGGGGGGGGGGGGGGGGTGTTGCATTGAACAGCATGGCACTGCTTTCGATCTAGCAGTTTGCCTGCACAGTGGTATTGATATTCATGATTTTCCAGTACAACATGGGGAAGATGCATTTATATGCAAACAGTGTTCCACAGATTTTTTTCCTACAAAGATGTTTGTACAGTAAGTGCAATTTCCTACACAAATTTTGTGATCATGATCCTGTCTGAAAATATGGCTTAATCTACTATTTTTTGCTTATAGAACCTAGGCATGAAAAAGGACTGACGCCATATTCAGAAGAAAAACATCTGAAATCAGAGTTTGAGAACATTCCAATCAAACCTTCCCCTTTATTTCGAGAGACGTAACAACCTCCGTTGCAAAAGAGCTGCCAACACATAACAACAAACAACATACCGATGGAATTGGTCTCTGTAGTTTTTTGCTACCTCTTCAACAATAGATTTTAATCTGAAAAATCAAGATTAAACAATAATTATTGCAGCAGTTATGTATTATGAGCATATTTTTGGAGAAAACCTTTCAATTACATGCAATATAAGTGACTTTTTTTTTAATGTATGAAGAGTGCACTTAACGTGCACTAGGGACAGCCTCCGCTTAGCGATCAGAGCAGATGTCCTCTTCAGTCCTGGGGCAATATGCCGTAATTCTCTCCAGGTTGTAGACTGTGTATAACATCTGCCTAACCTATGGTCTAGAAGCTACAAAGATATCCTCACTATTTTATTTAATGTGTTAAATTTGTATGTTAGAAGTGGAATTCATTAAACTTCAATGTTACCTTGCGTGGTCTCAAAGAAACATTTATAAGAGTACCAAGCTGCGTTTCTCAGTGAGTTGGGGTACGCACTATACACTCCTTGTTGGTGTATTTGAAAGATACCTTTATGGGAAAGATCGACACTTGCACAATGTGAGTTGGGGTACGACTTTGTTAAAGATACCTTGATAGGTCTTATTACATCAGCATTGATGTGAGTTGGGTACGCAAATCTTTCCCTGCGTTAATCTGGTGGAAGGAAAATCTGCACAGCCCCTATACATCTGCACTGGTGTAGAAAAGAAGTCTATGGTTTATGTGGACATATTACACTATATGCAGTTTTGTATGTTTTTTTACATTGACAAATACATATGAAAAATTTGGCTGTGAGGATTTAATAGTTATACTCCCTGACGCACATTCTGAATACCATAAGGGAAGTAATATCCTGTGATTCTAAGCGCTTTTATTGTCTCCACCTGAATTTGTTTCTCAGTCCTCTTCAATCCCGTCTTTTATGGCTTGGGCGATGTATTACTGGGTGTCCAGCATATGTCATCCATTAAGCTACCCCGGCTGTTTCGCCAGCCAGGGATAGCATCGTCCTATTCCCACTGCAGGGACAACACTAGCCCTGCCGCTGGCTCCGGGAGGGGGGGGGGGTGTTTTTTAAAATGTGCATGCGCAGCCCTGACGAGGGAGCAAATAAGTAGAAGCCATGGTTGCAGGACATAATGGCTCTCCTTATTGGCAAGGGGGCTGATAATACACTTAGGAGACATCGGACTCTGCTTCTTCTCGTTATGGCTGGAGAAGCAGGACTCTATATTTCCTAAATGTTATATAAATGTTAATAGATCTACAAAGGGAGGACAGGGTTAATCGCACAGGAAGAGTATACGTAGAGTTAGTGTTAGGTGACCCCTTAAATGATAGTGTTATATACGTAAATATTTATGCTGAGGGTGTGCTATCACGGGACATAAGTTTGAAGCAAAAGACAAATTCATGTAAAGCAAGAAAAGAAAAGGATGTCACTTTGTGATGCACAGAGAGAGAGAAAATTTAATAAGTAACCTTTATTTATAATTTTTAAAAAACTTTTGGCAAAAATATAAAAGACACAATACACACATTAAACATAGACAAGTAAAAAAGGATGAAGATATCCTTGACTCCGTGGGGTCCCACTTCACAATGTTTTTATACGTATAAATGTCAACACTTTAATATGTGTTTAGTGCATTCACTGTTTCCAGAATAGGAACTGGTTGATATATATTTTCCCAGTTTTCAAGTACTAAATAGCAGTATCACTTTAAGCACCTATTAGGTTCAGGAGTGCCTGTATACCAAATTTGTCTGTGGTGTGAGGGTAACCAAAGATTTATGGTCTCACCCAGCAGGCTGGTATAATTAAAACATATGCAGATATGAGCGTTTATAATGTAGTATGCTCAAAAAAGTATCAGTGCCAAAGACAGCAATAAGCTGTGTGGCCACTGCAATACCAGGATGGTGCTTAAGTGAGTGGTAATTTCAGTGCTCTGAGTCCGGTCTGTGAGCCGGGACAGTGGGATTCACAGTGTGTAATTGAGAAGCGCTGCGCCCACTCTTGTCACTCTGGCTGAGAATGACACAGCCGGCTCGCACTGTACTGCACGTGGGGGTCTGAGTCAGTCTGTGGGACTGTCAGCCGGTGTGCTGGGCATCAGAACTGCGGTGCGCACCGCGTCTGCCTGCCGTATGAGTGCTTGGATGCACGCCGCTGTGGATACTGCTAAATGGAGAGAAACAGATCAAAATGCATTCATGGGGGGAGAGGGAAGTGGGAGCACACTTGCTTTACAAGAATTTGTCTTTTGTTAATAGATCTACCCCAATGCATCAGCAGTTGCCAGATTTTTAAGAGTCTGGTTGTTAGAGTAGTACTTGCTGTGAAATGGGGTCCCTTGGCGATGGGCTGCAAGCATGAACTAAAACACCATTACATATTTGATTAATTATTTGATTAATTATGTGGTAAGGTGAGTTAGTTTATTATGGCGAGTGTTACGCCCTCTGTATACATTTTAAATGTGGTTACAGGCCACTGCACCCCAACCTGGGAATATGGCAAGTGCAGTTTGCACTATATGTATGTATGTATGTATGTATGTATGTATGTATGTGTGCATACCTCCCAACAGCCCCGATTTTATCGGGACAGTCCCGATTGTCAGGGCCTGTTCCGCTGTCCCACCCGCGGGCGGCAGTGTCCCGCGGTGTGGGGGGGCTGTTGGGAGTCCCCCCGTCAGATGCTAAGCAGCGGGGAATAAACGTTGTGCGCATGCGCACAGCGTCTATTCCCGCAGCCAGGGGGCTGGGGGCATGGCTAGAGGCTCACAGAGCCTCTGGGTCATGCCCCCATAGCAGCAAAATGGGGGCGTGGCCTCGTGGAAGAGCCGCGAGTATAGGCCATGCCCCCAAATTAGGCCACGCCCCGAAAATTTTGACACGCCTCCGGCGCGCAGCAGCAGCGTCCCGCCTGCTGATCTGCGAAAGTTGGGAGGTATGTGTATGTATGTATGTGTATGTGTGTGTGTGTACACTTAACGATTATAGGAAGGCAAGCACATGAAGAATTCAGCAACTATGAAAACAAAGGCAGATGGCTACACAGGACAAAATCATGCAATATACTACTTTTTTTTACCAGATAATAGCACAAAATGGAAGCAACATAGAGATCAATAATTACACAACACAATTATGATTACCGTGTATGTTCAGCTGAATTGTTTTTATCATCAATTACTGCTACAGCCACCAGTTTTCCTAAAAGTAAAAAAACAGCGATTTAACCTTTTGCAGTCCAATTTTTTTTTATTCAAACAGTCTGGTTTAAATGATTAAATTAATTGTAATTTATTTTCTTTAATTCAAAAATGCTCTAAATTGAATGTTGAACAATGTATGTTCTTAAAGTGGCTCACCATTGGATCTGCTACTAGCGCTAGGGCTGTTGAGCCTAACTAGATGCTGGACCTGAACGGGTTAGCTAAAAGTGCACTTGATACATTTAGGCATTTGCCTCTGCTACATGCATGTAGAGAAAAGCAATGTTCTGTTGGATTTTTTTCATATTGTAACACACAACTGCGTTGATGTCACCAAACCCCACATCAATATAAAAAACAATGCATATTTAATGTGCCAATACAGCCGACATTATACAAACCTCTGGGTAGTTAGGTCATATAATACAATTACATTTGTAAGGAACGGTTTGCTAATCCAAGAATGATTATTTTCAAGTTCTTGATTACTAGATGATAGGTGAAAAACATGGAGTAGGGCATTTTAAATCACACTTTCCGGCGTGTATATTACATGACTGCACAAGAGTGTTACAGTTGTTAAAGCGGTTATAATATATAAATTTTAGCATACTGGCAGAACCTGGTTCCAACAAAAAGAATTTGAAAAAGCCTCGGACACTGTATCGAGACAGAGAAACGCGTTATGGGGAAGTCAATAGCACTTTGAAATATGCAGTCCGTTTAATCCAAAAATCCTGGGACTACCCAGAAGCACGACCTGGCTGCCTGCATCTCCACTCAGCTGCACACATCGGTAATAACAGCAGCCAAGGATTCAAAAACTCAGCATCGGCAGGAGAAATGTTCAGGTCTGTGCATTTGAATATTTGCATAAATAGGAGCGACCAGCAGCAGGGATCCATAAGGACTGTGCATGCATATTACATTTAAAGGCCACCATACATTACTCCAACTTCCAGAGTTTGATAGGATTTGGCACTTGATGTGCTATTTTTTACGTGATAAATCCGATGCGATTTACCACATGTAATAACCTGCTAGAGCTGCAGGCTGGCTAGCGGCAGGAGAGCAGGGTCCGTGGTAGAGGCAGGCGGGGAGCAGGGACTGGAGAGCAGAGTCTGGAGTATCAGCGAGAGAATAGAAAAAAAAATCCTATTCATATGACTTGGTGGCCGCTGATTGGCTGAGACCCTGCTCTCCAGTCCCTGCCTGCCACTACCACGGACCCTGCTCTCCTGCTGCTACCTCACCAGCAGCTCCCCCGGACCCTGCTCTCAGGTCCCCACCCGCCCGGACCTTGCTCCCTGCCCCACTGATGGCTGCACATAAGATTTATCTTATGTGCAGTCCGCCCGACCTCCGGATCTGATCCGATGCGCATGGGACTGTGCACAGGAACAGTTCGAATGTCATACACTACACAATTTGGGCTATTTCACCCGATTCTCGGCCCGATCCTCCAGAATCGGGTGGAATTGGGCCCAAATCACATAGTGTATCTGGTCTATATTTTACAATTTGGGGGAAACTGCTTCTAAAACAGCTAGACTTTTCCCCCCAATGCCTTAGAGTAATTTAATTTAGTATAATTTTATTATATATGTGCATTTTAATTAAATTGGAGTATAACTAAGAAATAATAAATATTTGATTTGGGCAGCAATAGTTAGCATTATTGCATCACAGCGCTGAGGTCATGGGTTCGATTCCCACCATGGCACTAACTGTGCAGAGTTTGTATATTTTCCCTGTGTTTGCATGGGTTTCCTCCGGGTACTCCAGTTTCCTCTCACAATCCAAAAATATACTAGTAAGTTGATTGGCTCCCAATAAAAATGAACCTTAGAATGAATGTGTAGGGAATATAGATTGTAGGGATTATAATGTTGATTGTAAATGCGGTAGGGAATATAGATTGTAAGCTCCACTGGAGCAGGGACTGATGCGAATGTTCAAATATTCTTTGTGAAGTGCTGCTATATAAAAAACTGGTAAAAAAATAAAATAAATACATTTGATTCAGGTTTAGAAATATCTGGTACAGCAGCGCTTCTTTTAAGACAGATTAATTATGTCACCTCGGTAGAACCTGATTCTGGTTGCTAGATCTACCGTTTCTAGATAGAGAGTCAATAGGTTGACATGCAGTAGGTCGACAGGGTCAAAAGGTCAGCACATGAAAAGTTAGACATGTGTTTTTCACAATTTTTTTTATTTTTGGACTTTCATACTTTACCAACCACATGTACTACAATTAGTACAATTAATGTTGCGAGCGAAGAGAGCCATGCGAGGGTACGCATTACACTAAGTTGGTGTCCATGTCAAAAGTGACAATTTAAAAACAAACAAACTCATGTTGACCTTTTGTCATGTCAACCGTTATACCATTTTAATGTTGACCTTTTGACCTGCCATCCTACTGTCTGTCTGTCTAGACACAGTTTATCTAAATATCCACACCCAGCAGAACAGCCTAAATTAAATTTAGAGAGCTAGGCATTAAAGAGAAATCCCACCATAAATATCAATTGTACTACATCTTTCCGTTCCTTTAGTGGTGTTATTAATGGGAAATGTCAGAGTTATCACAATTCATATTGCAAGTGCAAAATGTATAAAGCACTACACACACATATATATATATCATGAGTGATTATTTATGCAACAAGAAATCCGATGGGTGCGGGTTATTCGTTTTCTATGATACCTGCTTCTCCTGCACCGTGGTAATTGACACAGGAAGGTTGAGTGCCAGCACTTCGCAAACTATATATATATATATATATATATATATATATATATATATATATATATAAATCTTTTGTGTTGTTCGGCACTCCGGACGATGTAGTCACTTACCGCGGTGCCCTTAATATCGTTTGATACAGGGTGCAATCCCCGTCCTGGGATCAGGCACAGGGGAAGGAAAACGGCACTCGCGGATTTTTGTAATTATATTTTATAAATTTATGGTGACATCAGATACAGCATACCGACGTTTCAAGGCTTGTCAGCCTTTTCTTCAGGATGCGCTGTAAAGTGCATATAGTGCTAGTGCAGTGAAATAAAAAAAACTGCACTAGCACTATATGCACTTTACAGCGCATCCTGAAGAAAAGGCTGACAAGCCTTGAAACGTCGGTATGCTGTATCTGATGTCACCATAAATTTATAAAATATAATTACAAAAAACCGCGAGTGCCGTTTTCCTTCCCCTGTGCCTGATCCCAGGACGGGGATTGCAACATATATATATATATATATATATATATATATATATATATATATATATATATATATATGTATATATATATATATATATATATATATATATATATATATATAAAATGTATTATCCATTTCTCCTTTATTCCAGTGGATTTAAGAGAATCTCAAATCACATTAGTGCAATAAATGATGCATTTTGTTTGCTGGGACAGCATATTACCACGTGAGTGTAATGTTTAAAATCCAGTCCAGGTTTTAGAGCAGCAGCTGGAAAATTAGATCCAGTCCAGGTTTACTAAACTGATGTATTCAATGTAATATTACGTTCGGTGCTTTGGAGTGTAATCTGACTGTGAAGTCTGTGGAAAACCCTGCAATGCTGTTCATCTGTTACAAAACAATTATAGACTGCATCTATATACAGTGAAAGTGATTCCTTGTCACAATATATATATATACACATATACATACATACACATATATATACATACACACACACGCACATTTTTTGTGTTACTTTGTACATAAATGTGTCTATACAAAAACTAAATATTCACACAAAAGTGTGTTGTTTTTGGAGTAACAAATGATGAGTGTGAGGTTGGATATCATACCTGTATCTCCTAGCTCATACAATGTGAACCCATCAACCTGGAGATAGCCTTCAAACCTTTCCTTATTCACCCAGTTGGATAAATCACCATCTTCATATTCTATATAAAATAAACAAAAACCGAATTGTTTACATTCAAAAGAAAAAGTTACCAAGTACAGTTTAAGTTGATACTTTCATTGCAGTGATTATATTATATGAATTGTGTATTTCAGAAATCAAGGTTCTCGCTTTTGAATGTTATCTATAAGCTAAAATAATAAATATGGAGATGGCTGTTTGGGAGCCAATTACTACATCCTAGTTATTTAACACATAGGATAAAACACTTTGCATAAATTTGCCTTCCTGTCTGTTGGTAATTTGGACATACTGTATTTAGTAGCATAATATATACATGAACTGTATGCAGAACAATAACTGGTACCTGTTTAGTTTCACGGCGGCCAATATATCGGATGCGATATCGGCCGATCCGATGCGATTTTTTTACCTGTTCATAACCTCACTATCCACTACGCATGGAGTTGATTTTATATAGTGTGGCGAGCACAGTAATCCACGGGGCTCACCACACTATATAAAATTAACTTCATGCGCAGTGGATAGCGGGGTTATGAACAGGTAAAAAAATCGCATCAGATCGGCCGATATATCGGCCGCCGTGAAACTAAACAAGTACCCAATAACTTCACCATTCAGCTAAACATATGATTCCAGATTCAAGCGAGGAATTTACAGGTCAGTTCATGCATTTAATGTATCCAGACCTTCTTAAGATTACACAAGTGAAATAGAAAGCTCTTCTATAATACTAAATTTGAGGATTATTCAGCCATTATTTACTGATGGTATAATGGATGCATAATCCACTGACACGTGACCTGTGAAATCACTGTAGGCTTCACTTAAGTGGATCTAGGAATGCTTGTGCAGATGTTGCAGGATCAGTCTTGAAATCTTTGCACTCAGTGCAACCACCTGGCAGTTGTCTTAATAATACAAAGGATTATAAAACAGAGCTAAGTGCAGAGTCAATACCCTACATAATATAAACTACAGTTTACAGAGAATGCAACATGCAATTGTAATATGAATACGAATATATGAAACAGTTCTTGTACTTCTATCTAGGGAGTAATAAAGCCATGAATTATATTTAAAGTTCCAGTAATAACATATCTCATATGTGGCCGTAAGTGCTTGCCTGAACCACTTTCAGTGAAAAAGTTCTGTAAGATTAAAAATAACTTATTAAAACATTCCTATCTATGTCTATGGGCAAAAGATCCATGGGGATGTGGTTAACATCAGACAGGATGCTGGCAGTCAGAATAACAGCGCCCGGGGGGGGGGTATTGCAGACTTGAGCACCTTCATTTAGGGATGGCCATCGTTGCCATTGCCATCGATGGCAATTCTGCAACTGGCCATTGATCGTGCTATGGATGACCATCGATATTTTTACATTTTTTTTTCTCAACATAACAGGGGGTCTGCTGGTGGAAGATGGCGGCGCGTGTATACGCAGCGGCAACAAGCTCCTGTGCACATGGAGCACTTGGAGCAAAGTCCAAATCAAAGCCCAATCCTAAGCCCAAGCTAAGGCTAAATTTGCCCAGCCTGCCTAACCTGTTTGTCCGGCTGCTCCTGCTGTCATGGATCAGCTGCGGGGCGGGCAGGATCGTGTATCAGCGGGAGGTGCTGTTGGGAGCTGTGGCGCGGCAGTGCCGTACAGCAAGGATGAGTGGGGAGGTCGGAGCCGTACAGCGAGGACGAGCCGGGGAGGTCGGAGCGGATGGATGTGCTCCCCCCGCCGGAAAGCAGGTGACTGGAAGGCAGCATGGTGAGCGTGGTGAGGCGCTCACTGCTGCTGAAGGTGGCATGTATGAACTCCCTACTGCCACCATGACCCCTGAGCCCCTGGAAGCATCTGCACAGCACAGCAAATCTGGAGGACAGCGAAGGCATGAGCAGGTACAAAAGGGTTGGGGAAATGGATGGAGGCATGGTAGCAGACATAAATGGCATAGAAGATCTGCTGACCAGCAATATAGAGAACTCCGCAGGGTTTTTAATCTTGCTGGCTGCTGGAAGCGTTGCCCACGGAGAGAGAGGCGGCAGAAGCATGGAAAGGTCTGGAGTGGAATATAGACTTCAGTTGTGCCCTTTAAAATCTCCCCTGCCTAGCCTGATTATGGCAAACGTTCAATCATTGCCGAGTAAATTGGATGACATTGATATGGAGTTGGCTAGCAAGCCACACCTGAGGAACTGCTCTATTATAGTTTTTACCGAGACATGGTTAAATGGTAATACTCCCGATACGGCGTTGGATTTTGTGAACAGAACGTTGTTTAGAGCTGATCGAACCCGCGAGTCGGGAAAAAGCAAGGGTGGTGGTGTTTGCATTTATGTAAACAAAAAATGGTGCTCGGACTCTGTTGCTATTGGATCCTACTGTTCGGTGGATGTGGAATATTTAATGATTAAATGCAGGCCTTATTATCTACCAAGGGAATTTTCCGCAGTAATAGTTATGGCCGTTTATATATGTCCACAGGCCGATGTAGAATGTGCACTTGGCACTTTATACGAGATCCTGGCCGATATGCAGGCTAAATATGTTGATGCTGCTTTTATTGTTGCTGGCGACTTTAACCAGTGTGATAGTTTTCTAAAAATGTCTTTGTCCCAACAAGGGGCGGAAACATTTTGGATCAAGTTTATACCAACGTGGAGCATGCAAATGAGGCTGTTGTCTGTCCGCATATTGGAAGATCAGATCATGTCTCCTTATTTATGTTACCTAAGTATAAACCACTGGTTAAGCGAGTCAGGCCGAGTAGGAAAAGTGTTACCATCTGGCCGGAAAATGCAATAGAAAGGTTACAGGACATTTTAACCTTCACTGATTGGGAGTTGTTTATCAGGGAGTCCGTGATAGGCGAGGATATTGACGTGGATCTATTGGCAACTATGGTTTTGGGCTATATAAATTGTAGCATAAAGAGCGTTACTGTTAAACGTAGGTTTAGAATTTTTGCAAACAACAAGCCCTGGTGGAATTCTACGATGCATTCACTAATTAAAATTAGAGATAATGCTTTTAAAATGGGTGACAGTATGGCCTATAAAGCTGCTAGGTCAAACCTAAGGATAGGGATTAGGCAGGCCAAGAGAAAATTTTCAAGTAAGATGGAAGCCAGATTTAGGGAATGCCACGATTCCAAAGATATGTGGCAGGGGTTGCAGGAAATCACTACTTATAAGTAAAAAAAACGGAGCCCTCAGACGTAAATAGAACTTTGGTTGATGATCTAAATGATTTCTATACTAGATTTGACAAAAATAAGTTGTCCACTGCAAGCATGATTACAAATAGACCAGATGAAGTACAAATTGTATTATATGAGCTGGAGGTTAGGAAGTGTTTGCAGGGTGTTGCCCTGGGGAAGGCAGCCGGCCCGGATGGGATTCCGGGTAAGGTCCTTAGAGGGTGTAGTGAGCAACTGGCATGGATCTTTACGCTGCTGTTTAATTGTTCGCTACAGACTTGTGTTGTCCCACAGTGTCTCAAGGCCATGACGATTATCCTAATACCAATGAAAAATCCCCTGAAAGGTCTGGATGATTACCGTCCCATTGCCTTGACATCACTGGTGATGAAATGCTTTGAGCGTTTGGTACCAAGCCACATTAAGTCTCATTTTACTGAAAATTTTGATCCGTTCCAGTTTGCTTACAGAGCAAATAGGTCCACGGATGATGCAATTTTGGTGGTTTTGCACCAAACACTGGGCCATCTTGAGAAAAGGGGTTCTTATGTCTGAATTTTATTTGTGGATTTTAGTTCTGCCTTTAATACCATTATTCCAATGTCGTTGGTTTCCAAACTTTTTAATTTGGGACTAAATGGGTATTTGTGTAACTGGATTTAACAATTTTTAGTTGACAGGCCACAGGTAGTGAAACTTTGAAATCATATCTCCAGTGAGGTTATGGTTAGCACAGGCGTACCACAGGGGTGTGTCCTGAGCCCGTTGTTATATTCCCTATTTACACATGATTGTGTATCAACTTCAAAATCCGTACAGATAGTGAAGTTTGCGGACGATACCGCTGTGGTTGGCCTGATAACCGATGACGATGAGGTAGCATATAGGTCTGAGGTTCATAGATTGCTTGAATGGAGCAGGCAAAATTGTCTGCAACTAAATATAAACAAGACCAAGGAGATGAGGATAGATTTCAGGCGAGGTTGTGGTAGGCCAATACTCCCCATTTTTATTGAGGATAAGCCTATTGAGGAGGTGAAGGTTTTTAAATTTTTGGGGCTACTCATTTCTGATGATCTGACGTGGTCTTTAAACTCTAACACAGTGATTAAGAAGGCCCAGCAACGGCTTTTCTTTTTAAGGAAACTCAAAGCTGTATGCTCTGACATTAACACACTAATTAGATTCTATCGGGGCATAGTGGAGAGTGTCTTGACTTACGGGATCGTAGTTTGGTTTGGGAGCTGCCCCGTGGCTGAGCGGACCGCGTTAGATCGTGTGATAAAAATTGCAGGTAAAATTATTGGGTTGTCTTTACCATGCGCCCATGAATTACACAAAAATAGATTGCTAAAGAAAGCAAATTGTATTTTGGCAGATCCTAGTCATCCAAAATACGAGGTTTTTGATGTTTTGCCGTCACAAAAACAGTTTCGTAGTGTCCCGGCATGCACAAAGCGCATGTTAAATAGCTTTTTTTCTACTGCTGTTCGCATGCTAAATGCTGTAAAATGACATGGGAATTGCTCTTAGTGTTTTTTCTTCTGTGCAGGTTCTTGTGTGAAGTTTTGTTGACAGTGCATTCTTTGTGGTGTATTGTTAATAACAATAAAGTATTCTTATCTTATCCATTGTGTTTGTTTGATTGGCCTGTGGGCCAATCAAAACACAGGGGCGGGGCTATGCTGCGTGTCCCGGCACTTAAAAAAAACAGCAAAACATTGTTACCTTCATTTAACTTGCCTTCAATCAACTGAATCTCATGGTCTTAATTGATAAGCATAATATATCATATGTCATATGTGTGTAACAGGCCGACTATTTGTGTTTATATTAAAATCCTTTTAGGAGGTGCTGATTACCGGTATACACAAATATATTAATTGGTTGCCAGCATTCTCTTTTTACTTTCTATTTTTAGTTCATGTACTTGGCCTATGAGGGAGATAAGAAATATGCAAATAAAGTACCAGCAAATCCGCTCCTTACTGCCTGTGTCTGATAAATGACAACAGCTGGCCGACTTGTACTTCATCACACTCTATGGCTTACTATATAGAGTCTTTAGTCGCACACATACTGTATACACAAGGGTCATATATCAAATGTCCGACAATATCAGAACCTCACATGGCATGGCATACCAAGAGGGGCAGATGGGCACAAATGCAGCAATGATGTGTTAAGACACATCTAAACTTTCTGCGTTGCACATATTTTGTAGCGGGGCTCACCACACTATATAAAATCAATTCCAAGCGTAGTGGATAGCGGGGTTATGAACAGGTAAAAAAATCGCATCGGATCAACACCAATCCTACACTGGAAAATAAATTAGGCTGATGGAGCGATTTGCCAGGCTTATCTTGCACTCTCTCACACTGCTAATGCTCCCAAATCAAGCATATGAACGTTCAAAGAGGAAGCACCTGTGGAAATGTAGTGATAAGTTTAATCACTATGAAAACAAGCAGAATTGAGGTGGCCTGGCCACATAGACCTACACAAATCAGCACTTGGGGAATTATAAACATTTAACGGCAAATGTATGAACGATTGATTCCCGATATTGCTTAGTGCAGAGATAAGGGACATGATAATATATCATCTCCCGTTTGTTCATACATGTAATGCTAAACTAATTGCAGCAAACTTGGGATCAAAGCTGCGTCTGCACCTTTTTTTTATTCTTCTGAGGGATAATTGAAAATCCCAAACTTTTCTCCTAAAAACCAATGTATATGCTTCATTTCAGGTGACTTATGTTAGGGGCGAGTGTGCCTTTGTGCTGAGCGATTGAGATAAGCACAGATCGCTCAGCACACAGAGAGGCACCAGTGATTTGTGCCGAGCGATCTCTGGTGAGAGAACACTGGCGACGACTAGATATATACTACATGCAGTATATATCTAGTCAGGCGATGATGACGTGCGGGACCGCACATCGACGTCACAGAACGTATACACATGAAGCGATCTGTGATTTATTTCTAAGCTATCTAGTCAATTCCCTTAGAAATACCCCTCACATCGCCTTGTGTGTATGTCCCATAATAGTCTAGATATATCCTTCTGCAGCTAAATAACATTCCATAATGGGACTAACAATGTAAAACTTAACAAATAAATAAACGAGTCCTTCTCCAATGGTCTAAGCAGTTAGCTGTACAATTACTTATTGTAAGATTTCATCCTATACAAGTTCTTGAAATGTTAGGTTTATCTAGTTCAATCATCTTACAAATGATAGATATAGATTAACTCAGCCATTGTATTTTATTATAATAATCAATAATGCTTCAATATAAGAAAGAATTCTTAAACATATTATCCTGTTATTGCAAAGAGGAAGCACCTGCACTTTGGTTTCAGAGAAGAATCATATGTCAGCTATTTGCACTCACCACAAAGTCAAACTAGACAGCCTGTGACCACAAAGATAGATGTGCAAGGAAACTGTAGCTCAACAGACACACAGGTGTGAAACCAAAGCTGTATGAAACTATAAGGGATGCTGAGCTTATTGGTGGTTGCAATCATCTATTAGATAGGGGACGCTAAACAAAGGGATTTTTGTAAGAACTTACCGTTCGAATTCCTTTCTCTGATATGGTCCTGGTGACACAGCTCAACATTGGGATGTAGGAGGGTCCGTAGGAGCCAGGCACCTATCCTAAAGCTTTTGGAGGGTAGGCTCCTCCCTTCCTCATCCCAGACTCCTCAGTTCAATCTTTCAAAGCCACTTGAATACATTAACTCAGTACAAACGCCTGCACATATTATATGCACAATTTTAAAATAACTTTTAACCATATATAACATGAAACATCATGAAACTGGCATACTTACTGAGCGTAAGGGAGGGATCGCTGTGTCACCAGGACCATATCAGAGAAAGGGATTCGAACGGTAAGTTCTTACAAAAATCCCTTTTTCTCTTTCAATGGTCCTGGTGACACAGCTCAACATTGGGACGTTCCAGAGCCGGTCCTTTGGGTGGGTACGCTCAGGTCTGCAGCTCTCATCACTGCTCGCCCGAATGATGCGTCCTCCGACGCGAACTCATGGAACCTATAGAATTTGGCAAAGGTATGAACAGATGACCAAGTGGCAGCCCTGCAAACCTGCTCAGCTGTTGCCCCATGTCGAACCGCCCATGAGGTGGCGACTGACCTGGTGGTATGCGCATTAATCCTGGCCGGCACAGGCCTACCAACTTTAGTATATGCAAAAGCAATTACAGAACGCAACCACCTAGCAATGGTCTGCTTAGAAGCAGGCCAACCAATTTTGTGTACATCATACAAAACTAGCAAAGTATCAGTCTTCCTGACACTCTTTACTCTGTCCACATAAATGCGCAAAGCGCGCACAACATCCAAATTCCTCAATTTGTCCCTTTTCCTTGAACCCTCTGGGGGTTGAAACACAGGCAGAACTATCTCCTGATTTAGATGAAAAGTAGAGACTACTTTTGGTAAAAATTGGGGTACTGTCCGAAGGACAGCCCTATCATCATAAAATATAAGGAAGGGAGACTTGCAGGACAATGCTCCCAACTCCGATACTCTTTTTGCTGACGCCACCGCCAACAAAAATACCAGTTTCCATGTAAGGAATTTAAGGTCAGCCGACCTTAACGGCTCAAAAGGCGCCTTTTGAAGACACTCCAAAACCAGAGATAAATCCCATGGCGCTACTGGTTGCTTGTAGGGAGGTTTCAATCGAGAAACCCCCTGTAGGAAGGTCTATACTTCCGGTAACAATGCTATCCTTTTTTGGAAATAAATTGACAAGGCCGAGATCTGCACTTTGAGTGACTGAAGGCTTAACCCAGAGGAAAAGCCATCCTGCAAAAACTCAAGCAATTTAGCCAATCTAAAACGCGATGTGTGTGACTTCTGCCTTTCACACCACCTAATATAGGTCTTCCAGACCCTATAATAATTTGCAGAAGACACTGACTTTCTAGCTTTAATCATGGTGTTAACCACAGCCTCTGAGAACCCTTTGTTCTTTAAGATGGCGGTTTCAACAGCCAAACCGTCAAATTTAACCGAGCTGAATCGAGATGGTTGAATGGTCCTTGGTTTAGAAGGTCTGACCTCAGAGGTAGACGCCACGAGTCCACAGACAATCTCTGAAGCCTCGAGTACCAGGACCTCCTTGGCCAATCTGGAGCCACTAGAATCACCGGGATTGCCTGGGCCTGTATCTTTTTCAAAACTCTTGCCAGCATTGGAACTGGCGGAAAGACATAAAGTAGATTCCCCTCCCAGGGGATGGTCATAGTATCCACTGCTTCTGCCAGTGGATCCCTTGTCCTGGCATAGAACCTGGGCACCTGATGGTTGAACCTTGATGCCATCAGGTCCACATCCGGAGTTCCCCATTTCAGTGTAATCTGATGAAATACTTGTGGGTTCAGGATCCATTCTCCTTCCAGCAGTTCCTCCCTGCTCAGGAAGTCGGCCTCTATATTCTCCACCCCTGGTATGAATATCGCTGATAACGCTGGAACATTCTGTTCCGCCCACAAGAAGATCCGGGACAC
This sequence comes from Crinia signifera, assembly GCF_055691185.1. Taxonomy (NCBI): domain Eukaryota; kingdom Metazoa; phylum Chordata; class Amphibia; order Anura; family Myobatrachidae; genus Crinia; species Crinia signifera. Next base: position 95,782,899 of record NC_139221.1, read on the forward strand.
CTCCCACATAGCCAGCTTGCTGCGTGTGCCTCCCTGGTGATTCAGATACACCACAGCTGTGGCGTTGTCGGTCTGAATCCTTAGAGGGAGCCCCTGTAATCTTTCTCCTGCCAGAGAAATCACCTTCCACACAGCTCTCAGTTCCAGGATATTGATCGGCAAGGCAGACTCCTCCGAGGTCCATAAGCCCTGCAGACGCAGGTCCAAGACTACTGCCCCCCAGCCCCTGAGACTGGCGTCGGTAGTGACTACCAGCCAGCTCCAGGACTGCAGAGACCGACCCCACTGAAGGGAATCCACCTCCATCCTCCATTCTAGGGGAGACCGAGTTTCTGGAGACAACACTATGTGTTCCGACTTCATGGTCTGAGTATTCCCCGACCAAGCTGTCAGAATGTTCCACTGGAACACTCGAGAGTGGAACCTGGCGAACTGTAACGTCTCGAAATACGCCACCATCTTCCCCAGCAGCTTGAGACACCTCCAAACTGATGTGCTCTGAGACCCGAGGATCTCCTGTGCCAAGGCAGCCAGGTCCCTGGCCTTTGCCTCTGGTAGGAATACCTGATGTAGATGGGTATCCAGAATAACTCCCAGGAACTGGTGTCTCTGTGACGGCACCAACTGAGACTTTTGTAAATTTAAAAGCCAACCGTGAGCCTGCAAAAAACCGATGGCTTCTGCCAAGTGACTCTTTAGCTTTTCTGCTGACTCCGCTTTGAACAGCAGGTCGTCCAAATATGGAACCACAGTGATTCCCCTCAGCCGAAGCACCATTACTGACATTATCTTGGTGAATACCCTTGGCGCTGTAGCCAGACCGAAGGGCCACGCCTGGAATTGTAAATGCAGGTCTCCTATCGCAAACCTCAATAGAACCTGATGTTCTGGATGGATAGGAACATGAAGGTATGCGTCCTGGACATCCATGGACGCCAAAAATTCTCCCTGGTCCAGGCTTAGCAGCACTGACCGTAGAGACTCCATTTTGAAATGGTCTACCCACAAATGGATATTCAATGACTTTAAATTGAGAATTGGTCTGAAAGACCCGTCTGGTTTGGGCACCAGAAACAGAGTGGAATAAAAGCCTTTTTTTGCCCTCCGCTCTGGGGACCGGGATCACCACACCCTTCTCTAAAAGAGAGTGAGCCGCTCCCAAGAGAGCTGTACGGAGCCGAGCCTCCTTTGGTAGTGGTGTGGGAATGAATTTTCTCGGAGGAAGACCTTTGAAGGGAATTCTGTAACCCTGGGATATAATGTCTAATACCCAGGAATCCTGGTCTAACAATGCCCATGCATCCCTGAACTGACAGACGCCCCCCCACCTTGACCACCGCCGGGAAAATCCCCTGGTAGTCATGCGGCGGGTTTGTCCTCTCCTTTGGTGTTTGGTTTCTTATGAAAGGAACCGAATTTAGACTTTGGGGCCTTGCCCCTGGAGGACTGAAACTTTCCCCTAAAGGCTTGTCCTCGAAAAGACGCACCTCCTCTAGGGGAGGGCCGAAAGGACGGCCTAAAAGCAGAAAACCTTGATGTTTGCTTGGCTGCAGGGGCCGGCAGGAAGGTACTTTTACCACCCGTGGCCTGCTTAATAATTTCTTCTAGTTCTGAACCAAACAACAGTTTTCCTTTAAAAGCCAATGCCTCTAAGGCCTTCTTAGACTCGTTATCCGCCTCCCAAGCTTTAAGCCAGAGCACTCTCCTGGCATTGACGGACACTGTGGAAACTCTGGCAGCCATTTTGAGAGCTTCCTCCTCAGCCTCAAGCACATACTCTGCAGCTGCTTTAAGCTTCTCCGCAAGTAACAACACACAAGGATCAGCATGTAAAATAGTGCACAGGTCATTGGCCCACACAATCATGGCCTTAGAGACCCAGGCTGAAGCAATCAGAGGGCGGAGTGTGTAGCCCACCCCTTCAAAAATTGCCTTGAGGTTACCCTCCAGCTTTTTATCTACGGGGTCCTTAAAGGCTGCTCCCCCCTGCACTGGTAGCACAGTGGCTTTTGACAAGCGTGGCACAGAAGCATCTACCACTGGAACTTTCTCCCAGAGGTCTGCATGAGCCTCAGGCATGGGATACAGACTTAAAAATCTCTTTGGCATCTGCAGCCTTTTATCGGGCGTTTTCCAAGCCCCTTCCAATAAATCCTGTAAACCTTCATCTGCAGGGAAGGTAACAGCTTCCTTACGCTGCCGTTTAAACACACCTTTTGCAGGAGTTTTATCTTCCACAGACAAATTTAAAGCCTGTTTTACAGCAGTAATCAAATCCTCCACCCCTGCGGCAGAGGAATCCTCAGACTCATCTCCCTGCTCCCAGGGAATGTCTGCATATTCTCCATCCTCTTCAGCAACAAGCAAAGGCACTGAATAAGACCTTTTAAGGGTTCCCACAGAATCAACATCTATTTTGTCTAGTAGTTCACTAAACCTGCTAATTCCTTTTGCAGTATCCTGCATGACCTGAATGAAGCCAGGATCTGCCTGGGTCAGAGGCAAGGAGCCAGAGGACTGCTGAGATGATGACATAGGTCTCTGAGAATCTACCAAGACATCACTCTGTCTGTCCAGCAATTGCACTAAAGCATTCACAGACCTGCCAAGGGCACTGGCCCACGCGGGTTCCAATTGCTCTACCCTCTGGGGTTCACTCCCCATGGGTTTCACAGCAGCGCAAGTAATACACAAGCCCCCCTTGGCCATCTGCTCAGGGACAAATTTCAGTGTACAAACACTGCAAGCACTCAATGTACTAAGGGCTCCCTCCCCCAAAACCACAGACTGATGCTCAGACATGATATAAAATAACACAGTCCCAGCACATACACTGTACAAGCGTTTCTACCGAGCCAATGCACCCAGTCACTTATCTGTCTGATGGTTTCAGATGTGGGGAAAGCGATGCCCAGGAAATCCAAACACTCTGCCAGGATCTGTCAGCCAGCTCAGCTCCGCTGCAAGCGTTCCGAATGGCGCCAAAACAGAGTGAGGGAAGAGACCAAGTCCCTGCTGCTGCGGGGTCCGTGACTTTGGCGCCAACCACCCCTAGACAGCCGCTCCCATTGCAGGATCTCCTAGTTCCAGTATCTCCCCCTCAGCTGGGGACCACTTGGAACATGCCTGTAACACACTGCTGTCCTCTCATATAGGAGCTCAGTGTGCAAGCTCCGCGTAAAATGGCCGCCGCCATCACAGAGCGCCTGTCCCCCATGATCCCCACCTAGCGTGAAGCCGGTTTCAGAGTGCTCCGGAGCCCAGGCAGCTTCTTAAAAGAAGCTGTAAGCGCTGCACAGGGAGGCCAGACAGCGTCTCCCCTGTGCACAGCGAGCTGACAGGACGCGCTTTTGTCAGCTCCTGCTGCGCTGTCAGTGTGAGGATTCACTATAGAGAATCCTCACACTGTGCCTACCTAGCTAGTTGTAAAAGTTAATAAAATAATAAAAACCCTAACTAACTCTAATCCTTCGGCTGCTCTGGCAGCCCTTTAGAATAGCACCCACTCCAGTGGGCACCTAACACGAACTGAGGAGTCTGGGATGAGGAAGGGAGGAGCCTACCCTCCAAAAGCTTTAGGATAGGTGCCTGGCTCCTACGGACCCTCCTACATCCCAATGTTGGGCTGTGTCACCAGGACCATTGAAAGAGAAATAGCATTTACTGGAACAGAGATGCCTTAATGTACGGCCTGGGGGCTTAGCCCTATATCTGCAGATATATGCAACCAAGATCTCTGTATTATCTGATTATTATGTAGTAATTTTTCACTCAGTGTGCAATTGGGATACAAAAGCCAGAATTACCCCTCCCTTTTGGCACCTGAGTGACACACCTCTGATTGAGCAGCTTACCAACAAAGAGTTGTAGAATATCTCAAAACTAGCAATTTACAGGATCCAAAACAGCATGGGTTTACTAAGGGAAGATCATGTCAAACAAATCTTATTGACTTTTTTTGACTGGGTGACTAAAGAAATAGATCAAGGTGGGGCTGTAGATGTAGCTTATCTAGACTTTAGTAAAGCTTTTGACACTGTCCCACATCGCAGACTGTTAAATAAACTTAAAAGCTTGGGATTGGATTCTAAGATAGTTGACAGAGAATTGTAGTAAAACAGAGAATTGTAGTAAACGGAGTACAGTCAAAGGAGGGAAAGGTTACAAGTGGAGTACCCCAGGGATCTGTACTTGGAACGGTGCTTTTTAATATCTTTATTGGTGATATTGCAAATGGAATTGAGGGTAAAATGTGCCTTTTTGCAGATGACACAAAGGTATGCAACATGGTAGACACACCAGGAGGGGTAAAACAAATGACTGAGGATCTAGGTAGATTAGAGAAATGGTCAAGAGAATGGCAACTACAGTTTAATGCCAAAAAATGCAAAATCATGCACTTGGGTCTCAGAAATCCAAAGACTCAATATAGTATAAATGGCACTGTAATGGAAACTACTGAGGAAGAGAGGGATCTAGGTGTCACTATTTCAGGGGACTTAAAAGCAGGTAGGCAATGTAACAAAGCAATGAAGAAGGCAAGTCAGATGCTTGGTTGCATAGGGAGAGGTATCAGCAGTAGAAAGAAAGAAGTAATAATGCCACTGTATAGGTCATTGGTACGACCTAGAGTATTGTGTTCAGTTTTGGAGGCCATATCTACAGAAGGATATAAATACATTAGAGACTGTACAAAGAAGAGCAACTAAAATGGTGCATGGCCTACATCACAAAACGTACCAGGAAAGACTAAAATCTTAATATGTATACTTTAGAGCAGAGAAGGGAAAGGGGGGACATGATAGAAACTTTAAAATATATCAAGGGTTTTAACAAGGTACAGGTGGGAGACATTCTTCACAGGAAACTAGAGGGAGGAAGATTCAGGGGAAATGTGAGGAAGAATTTTTTCACAGAAAGAGTAGTAGATAAGTGGAATAGCCTACCATCAGAGGTGGTAGACGCAAATACAGTAGTACAATTTAAACATGCTTGGGATAAGCATATTGATATCCTTACAAAAATATAAGGATCAAATATGGTTTGAGGTAACATGTTTAAAAAAAAAAGGGGCAGACTAGATGGGCCAAGTGGTTCTTATCTGCCGTCAAATTCTATGTTTCTATGTAACAAAAGTGTTGTGCAGTTGAGAGAGGCATAGATGGGTCAGCATTAGGAGGGATTGCTGACACCTGAGTGCCATTGGAGAAGCCAGGGGTAGCTCCAGGTAAGCTGGCTCTCAGATGTTATACGCCATTATCATGTGGCCTTACACTGGGCTATTAAGCCCAGACATATGTTACTGCTAATGGGATGGGTTTGGGAGTGTTGTGCCCCCTGTGTTGGTAGGGCTGGTCTGCTCCAGGTTAGCACACCCTAACACTTTATTAACACTTATGTTTTCCCTATAACATTATATTTATTTTAATCACACCTTTACTTCCTTACATATCACTTACATGCTTCTTATTAACCCCCTACTAATTTTCATTTGTGTGCTGCCCTGGAGTACTCAGCCTGTGTCGGCATGTTGGGGGCCCACACCCTAGACCCATACCCAGTATTAGGGACCCCCAGCGACAGAGATGCCTTGACGTACGGCCTGGGGGCTTAGCCTTATATCTGCAGATACATGCAACCGGATCCGATACGTAATCCCGGCGGTCGGAATCCCGACACTGAAATCCCGACATGGGGGGGACGTGGATCGCCCCCCCCCTTGCGGGCTCGCTGCGCTCGCCACGCAGCGGGCCCGGTGCCTCGCTACGCTCGGCACGCTATTTTATTCTCCCTCTATGGGTGTCGTGGACACCCACGGAGGGAGAAAGTTACGGGATTTCGGCGGTCGGGATTCCAGTGTCGGGATTCTGAACGCCGGGATCCCGACCGCCGGCAAATTGACCGCATCCCATGCAACCAAGATCTCTTTTCACTCAGTGTGCAATTGGGATTCAAAATGTTTTTTTTCCTAGCCAGAATTACCCCTCCCTTTTGGCACCTGAGTGACACACCTCTAAATTGAGCAGCTTACCAACAAAAGTGTTACCATATGTACAAGGGGATTTTTTGTAGTCTGTACGCCCTGTTTTGGGCAGGATACGTGTGGGCGGCCAACTATGGCTGCATATAAATATATGTAAGCTGTTCACAATAAAGTTTAGAATGCACTGGAGACATAACTGTTTGGTGGTGTCTTTTCTCATTGTGTTCTTACCAATGCATTGGTAAAAGGTATCTGAGAGGTGACCTGATTAATTGAAGGAAGTTCTTAGCGATCAAAACCGCACAATTAAAAAATCACAATTATTCAAGGAAATTACAATTCCAGAAATCGTTATGGAGTCATTTCTCAGCAAGGCCTCCCCTGTACTTAGATGTTCATATCTTTAACCTCACTTCGAAAACATATAAATTATTCCCCTGTAACTGCCTTTATATATGGATGTCTAGTTTGGATACAGTCAGAGAGTATCAAAAGACTAATTCACATATCCTGTTTTCGGTACTTATGTAATATCTGGGCTCCCGATTTTCTTATGAGACCGCGTTCCCTCGCCACACTTCGGGCACGGTGGCTCGCTGCGCTCGCCACACTATATAAAATCAACTCCATGCATAGTTGGATAGTAGGGGTATGAAAAAATGGGGTGCATTTAACATGGGAGCCCAGATAATACATAAGTACCCTGTTTTCTATACAAATTTAGCTAATATTCTAGCTTACAAAACTGGTTGTACAAACAAGGTTATCCATAGTATGATTTACTTAAGAAATGGAATAGTTTAACCACTTCCCGACGCAGCATGTTTTTGCCTTCCTGACAGAGCCCTTTTTTTCAAATCTGACATGTATCACTTAAGTGGGGATAACTTTTTTTTGCTTTTACTTATCCCAGTGATTTTGAGATTGTTTTCTCGTGACACATTGTACTTCAAATTAGTGGTAAATTTGGGTCGATACAGTCTGTGTTTTTTTGTGAAAAATACCAAAATGACGTAAAAAAATGGAAAATTTAGCAATTTTCAAAATGTTAAATTGTTAAATTTTCTGCTTGTGAGACAAATAATCATACCACTCAAAATAGTTAATAACTAACATAGACCATATGTCTACTTTATGTTGCCATCATTATTTCAACCTCCTTTTAATTTTTTTGGACACTAGGAGGCTTAAAATATGAATAGCAAATTCTCAAATTTTCAAGAAAATTTCAAACACTGATTTTTTTAGGGACCAGTTCAGTTCTGATGTGACTTTGAGGGACTTGTAGGTGAGACACCCCCATAAATGATGCCATTTCAAAAACTGCACCCCTCACAGTATTCAAAACAGCATTTTGGAAGTTTGTTAACCCTTTAGGTGTTTCACAGGAATTAAAACAAAGTGTAGGTGAAATTTCAAAATTTCATTTTTTTTGCAGATTTTCAATTTTAATACATTTTTCTAAGGAACACAGTAGATTTTACTAGAGAAATGTGACTAAAAATTGATTCCCCCAATTCTTTTGTTTTCATAAATATCCTATATGTGGCCCTAGTGTGCACGTTGACCAAACCACAGGCTTCATAATAGAAGGAGCACCTACTTGATTTTGGAGCCTCCTTTTTATGAGATTATTTTTTAGGCACCATGTAGGTTTCTAGGCACCATAAGATGCTAAAAGTTAGGAACCCCCCCAAAAATGACCCCATTTTGCAAACTACACCCCTCAGGGAATTCATCTAGGGGTATAGTGTACATTTCAAACCCCCAGGGGTTTCACCAATTTTGATACAACTGGGCTGTGCAAATGAAAAATTACATTTTTTACACAAAAATGCAGTTCTGGCTCAAAATGTTTCATTTTCACAAGGAATGAAGGAGACAAAGCACCCCAAAATCTGTGCCCCAATTTCTCCCGAGTACGGCAATGCCTCACATGTGACCAAAAAATACCATTTGGGTGCATGGCAGGACTCAGAAGGGAAGGAGTGATTTTTGGATTTTGCAGCTCAGATTCTGGTGGAATGTTGGTGGGTGCTATGTCGCATTAGCAAGACCCCCTAAGCACCAATACAGTGGAACCCCCCCACAAGTGACCCCATTTTGCAAACTACACCCCTCAGGGAATTCATCTAGGGGTATAGTGTACATTTCAAACCCCCAAGGGTTTCACCAATTGTGGTACAACTGGGCAGTGAAAATGAAAAATTATTTTTTTTACACAAAAATGCAGTTCTGGCTCCAAATTTTTCATTTTCACAAGGAATGAAGGAGACAAAGCACCCCAAAATCTGTGCCCCAATTTCTCCAGAGTACGGCAATGCCTCACATGTGACCAAAAAATACCATTTGGGTGCATGGCAGGACTCAGAAGGGAAGGAGTGATTTTTGGATTTTGCAGCTCAGATTCTGGTGGAATGTTGGTGGGTGCTATGTCGCATTAGCAAGACCCCCGAAGCACCAATACAGTGGAAACCCCCCACAAGTGATCCCATTTTGCAAACTACACCCCTCAGGGAATTCATCTAGGGGTATAGTGTACATTTCAAACCCCCAGGGGTTTCACCAATTTTGATACAACTGGGCTGTGCAAATGAAAAATTACATTTTTTTACACAAAAATGCAGTTCTGGCTCAAAATTTTTCATTTTCATAAGGTATGAAGGAGAAAAAGCACCCCAAAATCTGTGCCCCAATTTCTCCAGAGTACGGCAATGCCTCACATGTGACCAAAAAATACCATTTGGGTGCATGGCAGGACTCAGAAGGGAAGGAGTGATTTTTGGATTTTGCAGCTCAGATTCTGGTGGAATGTTGGTGGGTGCTATGTCGCATTAGCAAGACCCCCGAAGCACCAATACAGTGGAACCCCCCCACAAGTGACCCCATTTTGCAAACTACACCCCTCAGGGAATTCATCTAGGGGTATAGTGTACATTTCAAACCCCCAGGGGTTTCACCAATTGTGGTACAACTGGGCAGTGAAAATGAAAAATTAAATTTTTTACACAAAAATGCAGTTCTGGCTCAAAATTTTTCATTTTCACAAGGAATGAAGGAGACAAAGCACCCCAAAATCTGTGCCCCAATTTCTCCCGAGTACGGCAATGCCTCACATGTGACCAAAAAATACCATTTGGGTGCATGGCAGGACTCAGAAGGGAAGGAGTGATATTTGGATTTTGCAGCACAGATTCTGGTGGAATGTTGGTGGGTGCTATGTCGCATTAGCAAGACCCCCGAAGCACCAATACAGTGGAATCCCCCCACAAGTGACCCAATTTTGCAAACTACACCCCTCAGGGAATTCATCTAGGGGTATAGTGTACATTTCAAACCCCCAGGGGTTTCACCAATTTTGATACAACTGGGCTGTGCAAATGAAAAATTACATTTTTTTACACAAAAATGCAGTTCTGGCTCAAAATTTTTCATTTTCATAAGGTATGAAGGAGAAAAAGCACCCCAAAATCTGTGCCCCAATTTCTCCCGAGTATGGCAATGCCTCATATGTGACCAAAAAATACCAGTTGGGTGCATGGCAGGACTCAGAAGGGAAGGAGTGATTTTTGGATTTTGCAGCTCAGATTCTGGTGGAATGAATGGTGGGTGCTATGTGGCATTAGCAAGACCCCCGAAGCACGGTGAAATGATGAACCTAATAATCCATAGATGTGTGGTATATTTTAAAACACTCCTTTATACATAGGCCGGGTTTGTCGGGGCAAGTTTCACAGTGGAAAATAGTATCCTTTCTTATTCCCTTTTTATAGCAAACTTTGCACCTTTTTTGTGTCCTGCCCTTTCTTGCAGTGGAGGGGATTTCGTTAGGAAAATGCTGCCCTGGTACAATACGGGGGCCAGTACTAGAAGTACTGGGGCCCTCTGCCTGCTGGTTCCCAAATATTAGGCCCTTTATGACTTCCTCTTGAAAGTGCATAAATGTCCCCCTCTGGCTGGTAGAACGGAATAGCACGTAAGCGTTATACAGTGCCATCTGGATGATATACACGGCCAGCTTCTTGTACCAGATTTTTGTTTTCCGCAGGGGACTGTACGGCTTCAGTACCTGATCTGAAAGATCCACTCCGCCCATGTACTTATTGTAATCTAGGATACAATTAGGTTTTGAGGTGTGGGTACTGGTACCTCGTACAGGGACGGAGGTGGTACTGTCTCCATGAATTGTTGTCAGTATAAGGACATCCCTCTTGTCCTTATATTTGACCAACAACATATTTTCGGTGGATTGTGCCCTGCTTTCACCCCTTCTCAGTACTTGGGCAATGTGCGTTTTTGGGAGGCCTCTTTGGTTCTTGCGCACAGTACCGCAAGCTGCTGTACCTCTTGAACCAAGGGCCTTAAACAGGGGGATGCTAGTGTAAAAGTTATCCACATAGAGGTGATAACCTTTATCCAGGAAGGGGTGCACTAAATCCCAGACAATTTTTCCACTAACACCTACAAGGGAGGGGGGGCATTCTGGCGGTTCAATTCTTGAATCCTTCCCTTCATATACCCTAAACCTGTGGGTGTACCCTGAGGTGCTTTCACACAGCTTATACATTTTTATGCCATACCTTGCCCTCTTATTGGGAAGGTACTGGCGGAATTTAACCCTTCCTTTAAAATGTATAAGGGACTCGTCGATACAAATAAATTTTTCAGGGATGTACATCTCTGCAAATTTGGCACTGAAATGATCAATGACCGGCCTGACTTTGAATAGCCGGTCAAAGGTGGGATCATCTCTGGGTGGGCACTGTGCATTATCGGTGTAATGTAAAAATTTAAGGATTGTCTCAAAACGAGTCCGAGTCATGGCCATACGGTAAAATGGGGTGCTGTACAGAACATCTGTACTCCAATATTGCCTAATTTCTGGCTTTTTTACTATGCCCATATGTAACACCAGACCCCAAAACGTCATCATCTCTACTGCATCTACAGGGGTCCACCTAGCAAATGATGACGTGGGGTTTTGAGCAATAAACTGCTGGGCATATAAATTACTTTGGTCCACCATTAAATTTATAAAATCATCAGAGAAAAATAATTTGAAAAAGTCAATTTCTCTGAGACCTGTTGAATCAAATTGGATTCCTGGGATGGCCAAAAACTCAGGAACCTGGGGCTCAAAATTGTCTGGTGGTGGGGTCCATACGGGATCAATCATTTGGGGGGGGTCTCAGCTGCTCTACGGGGGCGTCTTTGAGGGGGTCCCTCATCACTAGAGGAGGAAGATGAGCTTAAGACGAATCCTTCAAATTCCCCGCTTGCATCACTGGCTGTGTCAGAGTCAGAGGCAAGCATGGCATATGCCTCCTCCGCTGAATACATTCTTCTGGATGACTGGGATGACATTTGGGATTACATTTGGGATGCCATTTTTATTTTTGTGTTTCTGTAAGTGTAATGTTTCAACACGTGTATAGTGTAGGGGGGGTACAAACTTTATTTCAACACGGGGGGTATGTAGTGTGTATGTAGTGCAGAAAAAAAAATACTATATACAGGAATTTGATCCCAATAAAAAAAAAAAGGTCCTGCGCCAAAAATTGAGCACAGATGTTGGTCAGTAACGTCCGTCACTGAACAGCGCTCAAAGGCAACAGGACACCCACAAAAGCAACGTGGGTGTAAAAACAATTTAAAAAAAAAATAAACCACAGCACTCTCCAAAAAAAAAAACAATTTAAAAAAACTGCAGAAAAAAAATTATATCAACCCTGTGCCAAAAATGCTGTTCAGTGATGTACGTCACTGATCAGCGGCCACAGGACACCCACAAAAGCAACGTGGGTGTAAAAACAAAACCCCACTGCACTCTCCAAAAAAAAACAAAAAACTGCAGATCAGTGATGCAGTGATGCAACACTGATTAGCAGTGAGGGGCAGCAGGCACACAACTGTGGGTGCAACCTGACAGGGTATATATAAAAAAAAAACCCTGGACCCCCAAAAAGTTGCTGATCAGTTAATTAATTTAAACTGATCAGCACAAAAGGGGGGGGCAGCAGTCAGTTGCACAGGCAGCACAACCTTTGGTGCAACTGACAGGTATATATATATATATAAAAAAAAAAAAAAAAGTTGCTGATCAGCACAGATATACTGATCAGCACAAAAGGGGTGCAGCAGACACAAAATATAGCACACTCCATCACTCTCTGTCACTATCTCTCACTATCTGTGACTCTATGACACTGCAGCAGCAGCACACAGGAAGTCACAAGATCCAGGAAGCATCCAGCTGCTGAAAGCACGCTACCAGCGGTGATCAGGTAAGTATCAGGCAAGGATCAGGTATGTATCACGACAGATTGGCCGGTGACCGCTCTGCACGCAATTCCAGACCGGAATGGCGTCTGCAGCGCAGTCACCGTTAGTTTAAATGACGCGCCTTGGCTGTGATTGGTCCGTCGTTCCGACGGACCAATCACAGCCTTGGGGGCAGGTGGGGTGAGGTGTCGTCATCACCGGTGACCCCCTCATGCCCCCTCACACCCGGCGGTGATTGACACCTGTGTTACCAAGCGTCATATTCGCCGGTAACACAGGAAAACGCTGCGATTGGCTGTTCACATTGAACAGCCAATCACAGCGATCGCCGACGGGGGGGAGGCATCGCCGCCCCCCCTGGGCATGCTGGGACATGTCTGCTGTCAGGGAAAGCAGACATGTTTAACCCCTTCCTGACGCAGCCAGTTTTTGCCTTCCTGACAGAGCCCTTTTTTTCAAATCTGACATGTATCACTTAAGTGGGGATAACTTTTTTTTGCTTTTACTTATCCCAGTGATTTTGAGATTGTTTTCTCGTGACACATTGTACTTCAAGTTAGTGGTAAATTTGGGTCGATACAGTCTGTGTTTTTTGTGAAAAATACCAAAATGTCGTAAAAAAATGGAAAATTTAGCAATTTTCAAAATGTTAAATTTTCTGCTTGTGAGACAAATAATCATACCACTCAAAATAGTTAATAACTAACATAGATAATATGTCTACTTTATGTTTCTATCATTATTTCAACTTCCTTTTAAATTTTTTGGACACTAGGAGGCTTAAAATATGAATAGCAAATTCTCAAATTTTCAAGAAAATTTCAAACACTGATTTTTTTAGGGACCAGTTCAGTTCTGATGTGACTTTGAGGGACTTGTATGTGAGACACCCCCATAAATGATGCCATTTCAAAAACTGCACCCCTCACAGTATTCAAAACAGCATTTTGGAAGTTTGTTAACCCTTTAGGTGTTTCACAGGAATTAAAACAAAGTGTAGGTGAAATTTCAAAATTTCATTTTTTTTTGCAGATTTGCAATTTTAATACATTTTTCTAAGGAACACAGTAGATTTTACTAGAGAAATGTGACTAAAAATTGATTCCCCCAATTCTTTTGTTTTCATAAATATCCTATATGTGGCCCTAGTGTGCACGTTGACCAAACCACAGGCTTCATAATAGAAGGAGCACCTACTTGATTTTGGAGCCTCCTTTTTATGAGATTATTTTTTAGGCACCATGTAGGTTTCTAGGCACATAAGATGCTAAAAGTTAGGAACCCCCCCACAAGTGACCCCATTTTGCAAACTACACCCCTCAGGGAATTCATCTAGGGGTATAGTGTACATTTCAAACCCCCAGGGGTTTCACCAATTTTGATACAACTGGGCTGTGCAAATGAAAAATTACATTTTTTACACAAAAATGCAGTTCTGGCTCAAAATTTTTCATTTTCACAAGGAATGAAGGAGACAAAGCACCCCAAAATCTGTGCCCCAATTTCTCCCGAGTACGGCAATGCCTCACATGTGACCAAAAAATACCATTTGGGTGCATGGCAGGACTCAGAAGGGAAGGAGTGATTTTTGGATTTTGCAGCTCAGATTCTGGTGGAATGTTGGTGGGTGCTATGTCGCATTAGCAAGACCCCCGAAGCACCAATACAGTGAAACCCCCCCACAAGTGACCCCATTTTGCAAACTACACCCCTCAGGGAATTCATCTAGGGGTATAGTGTACATTTCAAACCCCCAGGGGTTTCACCAATTGTGGTACAACTGGGCAGTGAAAATGAAAAATTAAATTTTTTACACAAAAATGCAGTTCTGGCTCAAAATTTTTCATTTTCACAAGGAATGAAGGAGACAAAGCACCCCAAAATCTGTGCCCCAATTTCTCCCGAGTACGGCAATGCCTCATGTGTGACCAAAAAATGGCAGGACTCAGAAGGGAAGGAGTGATATTTGGATTTTGCAAAACAGATTCTGGTGGAATGTTGGTGGGTGCTATGTCGCATTAGCAAGACCCCCAAAGCACCAATACAGTGGAACCCCCCCACAAGTGACCCCATTTTGCAAACTACACCCCTCAGGGAATTCATCTAGGGGTATAGTGTACATTTCAAACCCCCAGGGGTTTCACCAATTTTGATACAACTGGGCTGTGCAAATGAAAAATTACATTTTTTACACAAAAATGCAGTTCTGGCTCAAAATTTTTCATTTTCACAAGGAATGAAGGAGACAAAGCACCCCAAAATCTGTGCCCCAATTTCTCCCGAGTACGGCAATGCCTCACATGTGACCAAAAAATACCAGTTGGGTGCATGGCAGGACTCAGAAGGGAAGGAGTGATTTTTGGATTTTGCAGCTCAGATTCTGGTGGAATGTTGGTGGGTGCTATGTCGCATTAGCAAGACCCCCGAAGCACCAATACAGTGGAACCCCCCCCACAAGTGACCCCATTTTGCAAACTGCACCCCTCATGGAATTCATCTAGGGGTATAGTGTTCATTTCAAACCCCCAGGGGTTTCACCAATTGTGGTACAACTGGGCAGTGAAAATGAAAAATTTAATTTTTTACACAAAAATGCAGTTCTGGCTCAAAATTTTTCATTTTCACAAGGAATGAAGGAGACAAAGCACCCCAAAATCTGTGCCCCAATTTCTCCCGAGTACGGCAATGCCTCACATGTGACCAAAAAATACCATTTGGGTGCATGGCAGGACTCAGAAGGGAAGGAGTGATTTTTGGATTTTGCAGCTCAGATTCTGGTGGAATGTTGGTGGGTGCTATGTCGCATTAGCAAGACCCCCGAAGCACCAATACAGTGGAACCCCCCCACAAGTGACCCCATTTTGCAAACTACACCCCTCAGGGAATTCATCTAGGGGTATAGTGTACATTTCAAACCCCCAGGGGTTTCACCAATTTTGATACAATTGGGCAGTGAAAATGAAAAATTAAATTTTTTACACAAAAATGCAGTTCTGGCTCAAAATTTTTCATTTTCACAAGGAATGAAGGAGACAAAGCACCCCAAAATCTGTGCCCCAATTTCTCCCGAGTACGGAAATGCCTCATGTGTGACCAAAAAATGGCAGGACTCAGAAGGGAAGGAGTGATATTTGGATTTTGCAACACAGATTCTGGTGGAATGTTGGTGGGTGCTATGTCGCATTAGCAAGACCCCCAAAGCACCAATACAGTGGAACCCCCCCACAAGTGACCCCATTTTGCAAACTACACCCCTCAGGGAATTCATCTAGGGGTATAGTGTACATTTCAAACCCACAGGGGTTTCACCAATTTTGATACAACTGGGCTGTGCAAATGAAAAATTACATTTTTTACACAAAAATGCAGTTCTGGCTCAAAATTTTTCATTTTCACAAGGAATGAAGGAGACAAAGCACCCCAAAATCTGTGCCCCAATTTCTCCCGAGTACGGCAATGCCTCACATGTGACCAAAAAATACCAGTTGGGTGCATGGCAGGACTCAGAAGGGAAGGAGTGATTTTTGGATTTTGCAGCTCAGATTCTGGTGGAATGAATGGTGGGTGCTATGTGGCATTAGCAAGACCCCCGAAGCACGGTGAAATGATTAACCTAATAATCCATAGATGTGTGGTATATTTTAAAACACTCCTTTATACATAGGCCGGGTTTGTCGGGGCAAGTTTCACAGTGGAAAATAGTATCCTTTCTTATTCCCTTTTTATAGCAAACTTTGCACCTTTTTTGTGTCCTGCCCTTTCTTGCAGTGGAGGGAATTTCGTTAGGAAAATGCTGCCCTGGTACAATACGGGGGGGCCCTCTGCCTGCTGGTTCCCAAATATTAGGCCCTTTATGACTTCCTCTTGAAAGTGCATAAATGTCCCCCTCTGGCTGGTAGAACGGAATAGCACGTAAGCGTTATACAGTGCCATCTGGATGATATACACGGCCAGCTTCTTGTACCAGATTTTTGTTTTCCGCAGGGCACTGTACGTCTTCAGTACCTGATCTGAAAGATCCACTCCGCCCATGTACTTATTGTAATCAAGGATACAATTAGGTTTTGAGGTGTGGGTACTGGTACCTCGTACAGGGATGGAGGTGGTACTGTCTCCATGAATTGTTGTCAGTATAAGGACATCCCTCTTGTCCTTATATTTGACCAACAACATATTTTCGGTGCATATTCCCCTGCTTTCACCCCTTCTCAGTACTTGGGCAATGTGCGTTTTTGGGAGGCCTCTTTGGTTCTTGCGCACAGTACCGCAAGCTGCTGTACCTCTTGAACCAAGGCCCTTAAACAGGGGGATGCTAGTGTAAAAGTTATCCACATAGAGGTGATAACCTTTATCCAGGAAGGGGTGCACTAAATCCCAGACAATTTTTCCACTAACACCTACGAGGGAGGGGGGGCATTCTGGCGGTTCAATTCTTGAATCCTTCCCTTCATATACCCTAAACCTGTGGGTGTACCCTGAGGTGCTTTCACACAGTTTATACATTTTTATGCCATACCTTGCCCTCTTACTGGGAAGGTACTGGCGGAATTTAACCCTTCCTTTAAAATGTATAAGGGACTCGTCCATACAAATAATTTTTTTAGGGATGTACATCTCTGCAAATTTGGCACTGAAATGATCAATGACCGGCCTGACTTTGAATAGCCGGTCAAAGGTGGGATCATCTCTGGGTGGGCACTGTGCATTATCGTTGTAATGCAAAAATTTAAGGATCGTCTCAAATCGAGCCCGGGGCATGGCCATACGGTAAAGTGGGGTGCTGTACAGAACATCTGTACTCCAATATTGCCTAATTTCTGGCTTTTTTACTATGCCCATATGTAACACCAGACCCCAAAACGTCATCATCTCTACTGCATCTACAGGGGTCCACCTAGCAAATGATGACGTGGGGTTTTGAGCAATAAACTGCTGGGCATATAAATTACTTTGGTCCACCATTAAATTTATAAAATCATCAGAGAAAAATAATTTGAAAAAGTCAATTTCTCTGAGACCTGTTGAATCAAATTGGATTCCTGGGATGGCCAAAAACTCAGGAACCTGGGGCTCAAAATTGTCTGGTGGTGGGGTCCATACGGGATCAATCATTTGGGGGGGGGTCTCAGCTGCTCTACGGGGGCGTCTTTGAGGGGGTCCCTCATCACCAGAGGAGGAAGAGGAGCTTAAGACGAATCCTTCAAATTCCCCGCTTGCATCACTGGCTGTGTCAGAGTCAGAGGCAAGCATGGCATATGCCTCCTCCGCTGAATACATTCTTCTGGATGACTGGGATGACATTTGGGATGACATTTGGGATGCCATTTTTATTTTTGTTTTTCTGTAAGTGTAATGTTTCAACACGTGTATAGTGTAGGGGGGGGTACAAACTTTATTTCAACACGGGGGGTATGTAGTGTGTAGTGTGTATGTAGTGCAGAAAAAAAAATACTTTATACAGGAATTTGATCCCAATAAAAAAAAAAATTGAAGGGGTTAAAAAAAAAAAAAAAGGTCCTGCGCCAAAAATTGAGCACAGATGTTGGTCAGTAACGACCGTCACTGAACAGCGCTCAAAGGCAACAGGACACCCACAAAAGCAACGTGGGTGTAAAAACAAAAAAAAAAACAATTTAAAAAAACTGCAGAAAAAAAATTATATCAACCCTGTGCCAAAAATGTTGTTCAGTGATGTACGTCACTTATCAGCGGCCACAGGACACCCACAAAAGCAACAGGGGTGTAAAAACAATTTAAAAAAATATACCACAGCACTCTCCAAAAAAAAAAAACAATTTAAAAAAACTGCAGAAAAAAAAATTATATCAACCCTGTGCCAAAAATGCTGTTCAGTGATTGTACGTCACTGATCAGCGCTCAGCGGCCACAGGACACCCACAAAAGCAACGTGGGTGTAAAAACAAAACCCCACTGCACTCTCCAAAAAAAAAAAACTGCAGATCAGTGATGCAACACTGATTAGCAGTGAGGGGCAGCAGGCACACAACTGTGTGCAACCTGACAGGGTATATATATAAAAAAAAAACCTGGACCCCCAAAAAGTTGCTGATTAATTAATTTAAACTAATCAGCACAAAAGGGGGGGGGCAGCAGTCAGTTGCACACGCAGCACAACCTTTGGTGCAACTGACAGGTATATATATATAAAAAAAAAACCTGGACCCCCAAAAAGTTGCTGATTAATTAATTTAAACTAATCAGCACAAAAGGGGGGCAGCAGTCAGTTGCACAGGCAGCACAACCTTTGGTGCAACTGACAGGTGTGTATATATATAAAAAAAAAAACTCTGCACCCCCAAAAAGTTGCTGATCAGCTCAGATATAGTGATCAGCACAAAAGGGGGTGCAGCAGACACAAAATATATCACTCTCTATCACTCTCTCTCACTATCTCTCACTATCTGTGACTCTATGACACTGCAGCAGCAGCACACAGGAAGTCACAAGATCCAGGAAGCATCCAGCTGCTGGCAGCACGCTACCAGCGGTGATCAGGTAAGTATCAGGCAAGGATCAGGCAAGGATCAGGTATGTATATCACGACAGATTGGTCGGTGACCGCTCTGCACGCAATTCCAGACCGGAATGGCGTCTGCAGCGCAGTCACCGTTAGTTTAAATGGCGCGCCTTGGCTGTGATTGGTCCGTCGGTCCGACGGACCAATCACAGCCTTGGGGGCAGGTGGGGTGAGGTGTCGTCGTCACCGATGACCCCCTCATGCCCCCTCACACCCGGCGGTGATTGACACCTGTGTTACCGAGCGTCTGATTCGCCGGTAACACAGGAAAACGCTGCGAATGGCTGTTCACATTGAACAGCCAATCACAGCGATCGCCGACGGGGGGGCGGCATCGTCAAATGTCGGGAAGGGGTTAAACTGTCACCGCGTCTATAGACGCGGGGACAGTTTAAAGTCATGACGTATATATACGTCATGTGTCGGGAAGTACATCCCGGCCATGACGTATATATACGTCAAATGTCGGGAAGGGGTTAACCCAGTAGTTCTCAACCTCAGTCCTCAATTACCCCCAACAGTGCACATTTTCCAGGTCTCCACACAGAATCACAGGTGAAATAATTAGCTCCACCTGTGGATCTTTTAAAATATGTCAGTGATAAATGAGTGCACCTGTCCGGTGACCTGTAAAATGTGAACTGTTGGGTGTACTTGAGGACAGAGGTTTAGAAGCACTGATTTAATTTATACAACAACTTAAGACAATCATGCACATCTCCACACTAACAATTACCCAATAGCTTTCTTTTTGTGGTAGTCTCAGCATTAGGATTTCACAGATAATGCAGCCATCCTTTGTCTAAACATGCTGACCAATCATCTGGCCAATATATATTTGTCATAATTTTGAGAGTTGAGGCACTCACCGCATGTTTTTGTTTAACCTGAAATTTAGGATGTGGTGTAATAACATGGCAGATGTATTAAGCCTGGTGAAGTGATCAGGTGGCTGGTACTTTATCATAATCGGCCAATCAGCTCTTATTTGTTAAGTTACAAACCGGGTTTGAAAAATGACAGACAGGAGCTGACTGACTGCTGCGTTATCACCGCCCACTTTATCACTAGACCAGGCTTAATAAATCTGCCCCAATGTTCTCATACATTACAGTAGTTGTCATGCTTCTAATTGTCAGGAATGACATGCCTAAATTTTTTTAAATTGCAATGAAAAAAGTTATCTGCACAGAAAATGCCCCATAGGTCCAGGGTACCAACTTTCAAGAAGTTAACAGTAGTTACATTAAAAGTAGGGCTATTTTAAAAGCTATATCTATATGACGTTATCCAGCATAACAATAGTACACGTCACAGCTTTCTGTTTCATTTCTCTTTCCTTATATCTAAGAATTCAGAGAAACATGCCACTCCCACTAAAATCACTGTATAAATGCCACGGTAACAGATTTTAATATGCAGAAAATGGGCTTAAAGAACATAATTAACACACTCGGTGTGCTGTTATTCCTCATTTTACCTTTATGCTGGTAAGTAA